>NW_026111102.1:0-37254 GCF_024679095.1 Eriocheir sinensis | reverse complement strand
GGCTTAGGACAAAATGGGTGACGGAACTTAAGGAAGCAAGTGACGGGCAGTGACTTTCGCGTCTACACACGGGGAGCCCACATACCGCATGAGGCAGACGAGCACCAGTGATCATTAAACTCCCAGAACCCAAAGTGATCGCTGATGCTTCTACGCGGTGTGCCGGTATACGATAGCGATTATCGATACTCAGGGTATCTGATAACTTTTCACACGTTGTTGCCCATTGCGCCGGTGCCATCTTCCGGTGGGGCTGATGGTCAGCGGAAGCTACTTCCAGGTGGGGAGGCCTGATGATGCAGCCTTACGTTCTGGCGCAGACGAGTGTTTATAGTGCGCCATCTTGCGTATCTTGCCCCCGGAATAATGGCGATTCGCCCAGGACGGCTTCTGAGTCCGGGTTGATGGAGTGGTCTTCAGGACACAGCATGTAGGTAGTTTTAAGCCACTCGGCAGTGACCGAAAAATCGGTGGTAGCGTGAGATTCAGACGCGTCGTCCATCACGCGGCGAATGTGGGTCAATGCGCTATGGCGTACCGCTATCATTACTGGTACCGCAGCATCATGTGATCATGATGCTTCGCCCGGTACTCTTCGACAGATATCGATACTGGTGCGCGATACGGTATCGATAACCTTATCGATACCCTGGTACCGCGAAGCATCGCCGATCACTTGAGTTCAAGAGGGCAATGATCACTCGCCGGTACTGGCGTCGATAACTGATATCGGTACTGGTACCGCAAAACGTACATGATCACTTGGATTCCGGGAAGCAATGATCACTCGCCGGTGCTGGTATCGACTCTTTGATATAGTACTAGTGCTGTGACATGATCCACTTGGGTTCCGGGAAGCAGCAGTCACTCGGCACTGCACTTACATTGCCGTTGAAGGATCTTAACGACGCTCGGTGTCACCACTTCTCCATGCGGTATGGGCCCGCAATAATGGCGCAGAGTCACTGCCCCTTCAATGTCTCAAGTTCCCACCATTGTCCTGCTTGTTTTCATCCCAGCTCCGTTTCGCCTTTATTTTATTTATTGAGTTACTGGATAATTTTTTCATAATACCGATTGCCTTTCTTTTTTTGAGTTTGCTAATAAATAATGACTATTGTTATTGAGCTATGATCAAATGCCACTATCCATATCACCGGAATATCCACTCCCTTTAAAGTAGTGATCTCTCTCTCTCTCTCTTTCTCTCTCTCTCTCTCTCTCTCTTTCTCTCTCTCGCCTACACCTCAGCCTTAATCATCTTATATAATTCATCATACAATTCTTCTAATAGAAATACTCGCCAAAGGATTCCGACTTTTTCGTTAATGCTTTATGGATATAGTCTCTCTCTCTCTCTCTCTCTCTCTCTCTCTCTCTCTCTCTCTCTCTCTCTCTCTCTCTCTCTCTCTAAAAAGTTAACAGGTGTGAATTGTATTAACCAGAAGTAAAAAAACAGTCTTGGGTTAAAGTTAGTGGAATCACACAAGTCTTTAGAAAGAGCAACTAATATATTGTTATTAGACTGCTGATCAAATTACTACCCATATCTTGAAGATGTCCACTTACTAGTGGTGATCTCTCTCTCTCTGAATAGTAGATATATTTTTTCAGTAAAAAATACTTGTATATATGATTATTATGGATGTACTCAATGCTAGTCTATTAACTTAATAACCAATATTCGTAACCTAAAAAAAAAATCAGACATGAAGAATTATCAATAATCCAATAAATAGAAATCCGAGTAACTGGTACTTGGTGCCGGGTGATCAATTACCATTGTGCCATCCTCCTTCAACTGTACCGTTATTTTCAGTGCAGGCCTCGGTACCACCCACCCCCATGGGAAGTGCTTTGAGCCTCAGGGATGCAAGGGCATCGTTAATTTGAGTACCGGTAGTACTGGTACCGAAAACTCAAGTACTCTGTTAGTACCGGTACTTTCACCGGCACTCCAAAGGAGTTTATTTTCTTAATGACTTCTGATGAAATTCTAAACAATTTCCTGTAAAGAAAACCCCCACTCTTTCCTTCAACTTAATATCAACCAGAGTAGAAATGCAACGTTTAGGAGCCTCTGATTAATGGTAAAATCTCTTGAAGGGTTTAAGGACAGATCACCTAGCTGTACCATGGGGTCTGTGTGGTCTAATTTTCTATGAAATCTATGTAAATCTCTCTCTCTGAATGAAGTGAATATTTATTTTTTCAAAAAAAATAGCATGTATAGTTATTATGATGTACTCGATTATAGTCTAATAACAATAAAAATATTTATTAGCAACTCAAAAAAAAAGAATCGGACATGAAGACTATCCAGTAACTCCAATAAATAAATCAATAATGGAAACGGAGTTGTGATGGAAACGGAAAGTTAGACAAAACAGGAACCAGGGGAAACGGTCAGCGGGGCAGTGACTCAAAGGCTCCAATAATATTAGGCCCATACCGCATGGAGGCGGCGAGCACCGAGTGATCATTGCTTCCCGGAACCCAAGTGATCGATGTTTCGCGGTACCAGTGTCGATAGCGTGCCATCGATACCAGGGCATTGATAACTTTTTTTTTTTTTACGTTGCTGCCCATTGCGCCGGTATGCATCTTCCGGTGGGGCTCTGATGATGGCCCTGGGAAGGCTTCTTCCGGTGGGGCCTGATGGTCGGCCCAGCCTGTTCTGGCGCAGGCAGCGTTTATAGTGGCGCCATCTTGCATTGGCTCACGCTGCCCCCGGAACTCGTACTTGATTCGCTTGGACGGCTTCCTCTAGAGTCCGCTGATGGGTGGTCTTCAGGACAGCATGTGGGTAGTTTTGCCACCGGCGGTGACCGAAAATCCGCTGAGTGGTAGCGTGAGGTGATTCGAACCCGCGTCGTCCATCACGCGGCGAACGTGGGTCCAGTACGTCACTTCGACACCGCTATCGGTACTGGTACCGCGAGTATCATAGGTCAGCGATGCTTCGCGGTACCAGCACCGATATGTTATCGATACCAGGCACCGATTACTGGTATCGATAATACATCGGTACTGGCGGTACCGCGAAGCATCATGATCACTTGGGTTCCGGGGAGCGACGATCACCGCCGGTACTGGTATCGATAACTGATATCGGTACTGCACCATGAGGCATCATGATCACTTTGGGTTCTGGAAGCGGTACGATCACTCGCCGGTACTGCACGATAACTGATATCGGTACTGGGTACCGCGAAGCATCATGATCACTTTCGTTCCAAGCGACGATCACTGGCACTGCGCATTGCCGTTAGGATCTTAGCGGGACGCTCGGTGCTCGCCCGTCTTTCCATGGTGGTGAAGGGCCCTGTGTGTAGACGTGCCGAGTCACTGCCCCGCTGACCGTCTCCCAAGTTCCCACCATTTTGTCCTGCTTTCTTCCGTTTCCATCACAGTTCTTGGTTTCCATTATTTTATTTATTTATTGGAGTTACTGGATAATTTTCATGTCCGATTTTTTTTCTTTTTAGGCTGCTAACACAACATTGCTATTGGTTATTAGACTATGATCGAGTACCCACTATCCATATCACTGAGATATTCCACCACTATGGTGATCTCTGCCTGCTACACTTCCAATATTTAATCATCTTATATAATTCATCATGCACCCTTACAGCCAGAAATTAGCCAAGGGGATCTCAAACTTTTTTCGTTAATGCCATTGATAAAATATGATCTCTCAAAAAGTTAACGAGTCATACGAATTTAACACAGTGGCAAGTAAAAAGAAAACGAAGTCTTGGGTTAAAAGAAGAGTCCCACGAGTCTTTAGAAACGTTATTGAGAGTTAGCATATTAGGTGACTATGATCGAGTACCTGATTACTCATATCACTGAGATACTCCACTTACTATGGGTGGATCTCTCTCTCTGAATAAAGTGAATATTTAATTTTTTCGATAAAAAATAGCATGTAGTTATTATTATGGATGTACTCTCCGATCATAGTCTAATAACAATACATTTATTAGCAACCCAAAAAAAATCGTGGACATGAAGAATTATCAATAAATCCAATAAATAAATCCGAGCAACTGGTACCGGTACCGAGCAATCTGGTACCGGTACCGTACCGTTTAGCTGGTACCGTTAGTACCGGTACTGGTACCGGTACCTGCCCACCCCTAGCAGGAAGTGCTGACTCCTGCTGAGTCGGCAGTTGCGAGCAAGTACAGTACCAAAACTCAAGTACCGTTAGTACGGTACCAATACAGTACCCAAAGAATTATTTTCTGTGACTTCTGATGGAATTCCCAAACAAATTTCCTGTAAAGCCCTCCTCTACCTTCAACAATATCAACTTCAGAGTAGAGAAATGTAACGTTTGGGAGCCTTCTGATTGATATAAAATCTCTCTTAAGGGTTTAAGTTGAATCACCTAGTCTGTACCATGGGAATGTGTGGTCTAATTTTCTGTAACAAATCTATGTAATCTCTCTCTCTCTCTCTCTCTCTCTCTCTCTCTCTCTCTCTCTCTCTCTCTGAATGAAGTGAATATTTATTTTTTCGAAAAAATAGCATGTATAGTTATTATGGATGTACTCGATTATAGTCTAATAACAATAAAAATATTTATTAGCAACTAAAAAAAAAAGATCGGACATGAAGAATTATCCAGTAACTCCAATAAATAAATCAAATAAAATGGAAACGGGAGCTGTTGGAAACGGAAAGCAGGACAAAATGTAATTTGGGAACTTGGAAACGGTCAGCAGACAGTGACTCAGCGTCTACACAGGGCCATATACCGCATGGAGCGGGCGACACCAAGAGGTGATCTAAAGCTTGGAACAGAAGTGATCATGATGCTTCATAGGTACCAGTACCCGATAGCAGTTATCGATACCAGAGGTATGATATTTTTACGTTGTTGCCCATTATGATGACCATCTTCCAGTGAAGACTGATGTTGACCCAAACTGTCAGTGGGGCCTGATGGTCGACCCAGCCCGTTCTGGCGCAGGCAACCATCTTGCATTGGCTGTACCTTCCAGACTCGTACTTGATTCGCTTGGACGGCTTCCTCTAGGTCCGGGATGGTGGTCTTCAGGACAGCATGTGGGTAGTTTAAATAACTCGGCGGTGACCAGAAAAATCGAGTGGTAGCACAGTAGAGTTCAGTGCGTCGTCCATCACGCGAGCGAATCTATGGGTCCAATGCTATCACTTCGGCCACCGCTATATCGGTACTGATTTCCGCAAGCATCATGCGTCATGATGCCATGATATCCAACCACAAACAGATATCATCCGTGCGGCATGGTATCGATAACTGCTATCGGCTGGTACCGCGAAACATCGCCGATCGCCCAAGTTCAGAACAATGATCCTTACCGGTATGGTATCGATAACTGATATCAATTTTGTTGCCGCGAGGCATCATAAATCGCCCAGGTTCCAGGAAGCAATGATCACTCGCCGGTACTGTTATCGATAACTGATATCGACACTGCAAGCATCATGATCACTTGGGTTCAGGAAGCAATGATCGCTCGGCACTGCATTGCCGTTAGGATCTGCTTGGCGCTCGGTGCTCATACTTACTCCATGCAGTATGGGCCCTGTGTGAACGCCAGTCTGCCCTTGACCGTCTCCCAAGTTCCACCATTTGTCCCTGCTTTCCGTTTCATCCCAGCTCCATTTCCATTATTTTATTTATTGGGTTACTGGATAATTTTCATGTCCGATTCTTTTCTTTTTAGGTTGCTAATAAATATTGTTATTGATAGACTATGATCATTCCTATCCTTATCACCGAGATATCCCTCACTAAGTGGTGATCTCTCTCTCTCTCTCTCTCTCTCTCTCTCTCTCTCTCTCTCTCTCTCGCCTGCTACACCTCAATAATCATCTTATATAATTCATCGTACAATTCTTTAATAGAAACTCTCGCCAAAGTTCAAGCTTTTTCAAATTAATGCTTTGTCGGATGTGATCTCTCTCTCTCTCTCTCTCTCTCTCTCTCTCTCTCTCTCTCTCTCTCTCTCTCTCTCTCTAAAGTTAACAGGTCATACGAATTTAACAGTGGCAAGTAAAAGAAAACAGAAGTCTTAGGTTAAAAGTTGGTAGGTTACGGTCTTTGAAAACCTTTATTATATTGTTATTAGACTACCAGTCGGTACCCTGCCCTTATCTTGAGATATCCACTTACTAGTGGTGATCTCTCTCTCTCTGAATAAAGTGAATATTTATTTTCGATAAAATAGCATATATGGATTATTATGGATGTACTCGATCTGGTCTAACAACAATAACTTTCTTAATAGCAACCTAAAAAAAAATCGGACATGAAGAATTATCAATAAATCAATAAACAAATCCGAGCAGCTTTAGTACCCGGTACCAGGCAATCCTGGTACCGGTACCATCTCGTTAACTGGTACCGTTAGTACCAGAACTTTTTAAGTACCAGTACCCACCCAGCAGGAAGTACGAAACCTGCTGGGTGGCAATTTTTAAAACCGAAAGGTGGCTGAGGGCAGTTTGAGGGTGGCGTCTGGGCTCAGAGGTGTTGAGCTGCTCCGCTCGCGAGCTGTGTGCATCCGGTGTGCGTGTCTGCCGTGCCCTGTACTGTGCCTGATTAACTAATTTTTGCTGTTTTGGCACTGTGCCCTTGAAAGTTGCTGTACTGTGTGAGGAACCTGTCATTAAACTAGAACGTAGTGTTGAACGTGTATCCTTTGTGTCCTGCCTCGTTCCCTCGGTGTTCGGTGTGGGCCGCTGTGAGTGACTGGTGCCCGTGGGGTTGTTCTGAGGATCACGCCACCTGCCTGCCCGTTGATGGTGGGTGTGGGGATAAGTGAACAGTGAAGTGCGCTGTGTCGTCATGGCGTCCCAAAATGGCCGCCGTGAGGGTGAGGAGGAGGCAAGCCGAGGCTGTAACGGGTTATGCGAAGCCGATCCAGATGGACTTGTACGCTGCCATGCTGGCCAGTCTGAGTCAGGAATAGGATCAGAGGGCAGACGAAAGGGCACGCAGAGCAGGCTCAGAGGGAAGAAGAGAGGGCAGGGGCAGACGAGAATTTGAACAGGCCGCGGAAGCATCTGCCGGAGTCCTCTAGAGCTGTTTCTCGTCGCTGAAGGTGGAAACCCAGCAGTACACCGACCAGGGCTGCGACAGCGCGAGGAGTGAACAGCTGGAGGAGGTACGGACCCAGGAAGGCGAGGTCCGAGGCCTGGGGAGGCGGAGAGGCAGCTGCAGTGGTGGCACCGTCGCACGCGGAGGAAGAAGGCTCAGTTCTGGCAGGAAGCGCCGGGGCGGCGGTCCTGCTGGGGCCTATCAGGGGCCCTGGCGAGACTCCTGGAGCCTGGTAGCGTCGTGGCGGAACCAGTAGCTGCCGCAGGGAGGTTGGGGAGCCCCGCCTCGTTGCCTCCCTCACCTCCCTCTCTCCATGCCAGCCGGCTCGCAGGTCACGTAGTCCGCTCTCCATGGCAGCGAGAGGTGGCAACGTGGTGCGGGGAGGAACAAGAAGCGTCACGTGTGCTGGCGGCGGGTGCACGGGTGGCGGACTGGCGGGGCTCCGCTTGGGGCCCCTGAAGCCTGGTGGCGTCGTGGCGGAGCCGGTGGAGGCTGCAGAAGGCTGGGGAGCCGTCAGGCCGCTCCCGCAGGTCCATCTGGTGCTGGAGTCGGACCATTAACCTGCCTCGTTGCCTCTCTCACCGCCTCCCTCTCCGCCATGCGCGGCCGGCTTGCAGCCCACGTGGTCGCCCGCTCCCTCTGCGGCCCCCCAGCCTCCCCGGCGCTCAGGGAGGTTTAAGCCAGCAGGGCACGACGGGAGTTGGCATGGGAGGCCCAGTTCAAGATGCCAGCTGCTGCCCAGGGAGCTGGGGCGAGGCTGAGGAGGCGCTGCTGTTGGCATCACCGCTGCGGGGCTCAGTGGACGAGGCCCGGCCACATGGGGAGCGCCGAGAGGACCTTGGGGCGGCTTGACATGCCGCCGCTACACGACCAGGACGCGCCACAGAGCCTGTGTGGCGTCACGGGGCACTGCGTGCAGTCTGAGGGCCCCAGTGAGGCTCGCATCGGCGTAGGCAGCGCTGTGGAGCGCCGGCGATGGACGTCGCCGATCGAGACGAGCCGTGCGTGCTGGGCCTCGACTACCTGCCGCAGGGCGAGGCCTGTGCCGACCGGACAGAGCTGGAGAGCTGCGCGGACAGGCGCCTTTGCTCCCGAAGGTCGGCTGTGCAGAGGTAGTCGCGGCGGAGCGACTGCACCTTGTCCCGGGGACGGAGGCCAGGGTCCTGTGTTGCCGGTCGGACGCGATGCCAGCGGAAGGCGCGGTGGAGTCCACGGAGGGCATGCAGCTGCCTGATGGTGTGGCAGCCGGACGGAGTCTCGAAGGGCGGGGAGAGTCAATCACGGTGCTGGTGACTAACTCCTCCGACGAGGCTCAGAAAGTACCCGCTGGTGCCAAGCTGGGCACCTGTGAGGAGGTGGAGCAACAGAGGAGGCGTCAGGGAGCGCGGGTCGGCCGCTGTGAGCCGCTGCCCGACTTCCTGGAGGATTCGGCGCACCGGAGCGCCGCTCACCTGACGGAGGCGCAGACGAAGGTGCGCCACACCCTGGCTCGGTGCGCGGACGTGTTCAGCGGGGGTGGATTGGACCTGCTGGGCTGCACGGGGTTGGTGAAGCACAACATCAGCACGGAAATGGTGCCACAGGAGCCCCGCCCGACGTGTCGTGCCGGCCAGGCGGGAGGAACTGCAGCGCGCCGTCAACGGGCTGGCGGCGCAGAGGGTGATGGAGCGGACAGACAGTCCGTGGCCCTCAGCAGTCGTTCTGGATATGAGGAAGAACGGCACGCAGCACTTCTGTGCGGATTGCCGGGCGCTGAGGGACGAGACTGGCGAGGACTCTCACCCCCTGCCGTGGACCGACGACTCGCTGACGAGGGCCTTGGAGTTCAGGGCATTGACGACGATCAGCGGCCTGGCGGCGGCGCACCGCCCTGCCATGACCTCCGGGGCCGGATGGCGAAGGTGAAGATGAAGGACAGCGTCGATGAAGGCGAGCGGAGGTCTCCGTGGCTCTTGCGGGGCTGTGGCAAGAGGGGCATAGGTGCAGTCGGTGCCTGGGGAGCGAAGGACGCGTTCCCTCGACCGGCTGAGCCCGACGCCCTCCAGCCGCGCTATGGGACTGTGGCCAGTCAGACCACCGCTTGAGTACCTGTCCAGGTCCAGGGACGCGGCGCGGGCGGAAGCGCGGACGGGCTGGAGAAGGAGTCGACTTCCAGCCGTCTCCGCTCTCAGGCCCCGCGAGATGGCTGCCGCCGCCCGACCAGCGTGTTGCCAGTGGGAGGATCAGCGGTTGTAGCCACGACATGACGGCGTGACAGTGGACACCAGGGGCTGAGGAGTGCTCGGCGCGGCCTGACCCGGGGTAGTGTTTGCTGCTGGAGGGCCAGTGGAGGCTCGTATCGGCGTAGGCGGCGCTGTGGGCGCCGGCCGATGGACGTCGCCGATCGAGACGAGCCGTGCTTGCTGGGGCTCGACTACCTGACGCAGGCCAGTAAGGCTCGTGGTGGCCTCGGACGGGTGCTGAAGGGTGACGGAAGGTGCCCTTTGCTCAAGGAGGTTTTTGAGCATGGCTGCGTGGGGGTAGTCACAGCCGGGCGAGGGCACCTTGCCCCGAGGGTGGAGGCCAGGAGCCGGTGTCGACTGTCCCGAGCGTCACGTGGAGTGGATGGCGTGGAAGAGCCACTGAGGACTGGCGGCTGGTCGACGGCGTGGCTGACAGGCGGAGCCTTGGGGGCGCGAGAAGAGACTGTGGAGGACGTGGTGGAGGACAGACTGATTTATGTGTATTGCATGTATTTTCTGTGTTCAATATAGTGTTCGGCCGGGGCTCAGGCTACCGGTGGATTTAACCACGGGCGACCCCCCCGACGTGAGCTTGCCCACCGTCACCTCTGGCTTCGCAGCGGCACTGCAGGAAAGCCTGGCTGAGGTGCACCGACGCGTGCAGGGCAAGCTCAAGGTGGCAGGCCAGGCCATGAAATAGGAGACATACGACCGGCGCAAGAGACGTGAGCCCCAGCAGCAGCGAAGGGGACGTGTCAGAGGTCGACCAAGGGGCGAACGAGAACATGGGCGGTGCGGGCGAAGCGGCAGATGTCAGTGACGACCCTGAGCAAGAACTTGGGGGCCGAAACGACGCGGCTCTGAGTGCCACTACCGCCTGCCTGCCGCCCGCCTTCCCAGCAGCGCCCTCGGCGAAGGCGTCGGCAGGATGGTTAAGAAACTTTAGTGATGTCCCAGGGGACTGATTAGTTTGATTTATTTCATGTGTTTTGTTTGTTGAATGTTGCACGAGCACGCTTCCACGGGTCGACTGCCTTCTGAAGGAGGATAGTGTAGCACAGATGTGCTGTATGTGAATGATTGTGTAATGACAATGTGATGAAATTGTAGCATGATGCAATGTTAGCTCAGCATGGTGCAACTCTACTTGTTGGGACAAGAGAGACAGAGAGGGAGCCAGGGCCACCAGCCGCCGGGCAGGAAGTGCTGAGTCGGCAGTTGCGAGCAAGGGTGGCTGAGGGGCAGTTTGAGGGTGGCGTGTCTGGGCTCAGAGAGTGTTGAGCTGCTCCGCTCGCGAGCTGTGTGCATCCGGTGTGCGTGTCTGCCGTGCCCCTGTACTGTGCCTGATTAACAAACTGTTCTGTGCCCTTGAAAGTTGCTGTACTGTGTGAGGAACCTGTCATTAAACTAGAACTTAGTGTTGAACGTGTATCCTTTGTGTCCTGCCTCGTTCCCTCCTCCCCCCGGTGTTCGGTGTGGGCCGCTGTGAGTGACTGGTGCCCGTGGGGTTGTTCTGAGGATCATGCCACCTGCCTGCCCGTTGATGGTGGGTGTGGGGGGGTGGCGTAACAATATGTAAAAGGTATCACATGAGAAAAAAATCAATACCTCAACAAAAGATGCCAGTTTATCTGGAAAGCATAATATAATACAGAAAACTGGGTCTACTATAAAAAAGAAGTTTTGTTATCCCAATGTAATTCAAAACAAAGTTATGAATATTGAAAAAGACTTCTTCAATAATCTCTGACACAGATGCGGTATTATAATAAATTAAATTATGAACCTTTGGTTGGACCGCTGTACAACCTACGACCTGGGGAAAATAATGTTCGTTGTTTTTTGGTCTACAAAAAAACATCTGTAATGTCAATTTTAGGAACTTTATACACTAAAGCAATTAATAAATCACGAACACAGACTATACTTGTTCATATGTATTAATACGGCTAGCCATTCTTATCTGAGATTGTCCGTAACCAAACCAAAACAAACCTTCTTCTTTTGACCTGTAGCGCTCTGTATCGGTTCTTAGGTCATCCTCCTCTCGGTCCTCTCTTCTTATTCACACTTTGCTTTTCAGCCGTATTGTGTTACGTATCTTTCCTCACTGTAATACCTTTTGTATTATAATTTTCTGTTTGTTGCTTTGAAATCATTTTTTTACAGCAAAGGGAGACGATGAAGGGCTTAAAAAAACAATAATAATAAAAAAAAAGCCCGCTACTTACTGCCTAAAAAAAGATTAGAGAGGAGTGGCCGAAAAGAAGTCAATTTCGGGAGGAGAGGTGTCCTGGTACCTTCCTCTTGAAAAAAAGCTCAAGTCGTAGGCGGGAGGAAATACAGATGAAGGAAGATTGTTCCAGAGTTTATCAGCGCAAGGATGAAAAGGACTGAAGATGTTGGTTAACTCTTGCATAAAGGGTTTAGCGGACAGTATAGGGATGAGCTTGAGTAAGAAAATCATTGTGTGGCGAGGCCACGGGAGGGGGGAGCAAGGCATGCAGTTAAGGCGTCTTCTATTTAGAAGCACTGATCAGCTTTAGATCACTGGCCCGGATCTGAATCTGATCTGTGGATTTACTCTGGTAAATAGTACGCAGAGCAACAGATCAAGCTCATTGCAACGCGCCTCTACACTGAACATCGCTCGGTAGCTTAATCGGTTTGAGGGCTCCGCGCCACAAGGCCCCAAGGCCAAACAAGGCGGCGGTTCAGGCGGCCCCCCCGCTCAGGCCGGATTCTTTCCCGTTGACTAGGAGTGGTTATTGTCCCTCCTTGAACAAGGGGGATGGGGTGTTATTAATGGTGTGTGAGAGGTCCTAGCAGTCCCAGAAATCGACGATAATGAGCACTTCCTCACGTTGGTGTGGCCTGTATATCTACCCACAATTCCGTTGTGTAATACTTCTATTTTACATTTACCCGCCTACAAAAACCATTTCTGCAACATCAAGCGTCTTATTATATAAAAAACTCCTCACTCATTATTGGGAGGCGCTCTTGGGTTATATACTTGAAATAAAGTCGGAGGAGATACGAGAGTGTAACCGCGTAGGAAGCTGGACGTGAGAGCTGAATACTTCGTCTGCTACAACCACCTCGGCCTCTGGATCAGGCAGATCAGGATCCGGATCACCCCATGGATCATGAAATCCAGATCCTCAGTGGTGAAATAGAACACAGGGTCTCTCAGCCAGATCATTGATCTAAAACGGATCCTTGTAAATATAGAGAGGTTTTTTCAAGTTCAGAGGAGCAGTCACCATGAAAATACCGATAAAGGAGAGAGAAGAGAGGCAACACCATTGCAGCGGAATTTAAGAGTGAAGACTATCAGTAGAGGAGGAGGCTGATGAGACGAATAGCATTAGACTCCACTCTGTCCCAGAGAAGAGCTGTGTGAGTGGGAGGCCCCCCCCACACACACATATGAGATGCATACTCCATACAGCGAGGGAGGACAAGGCCCCTGTATGTGGATAGCAATGCTTGTGCGGGGAGAACAGGCAGGAGACGATACAGATCAAACAAACTCGAAAGAAGCTAATTTAGTGAGAGATGTGAAGTTTCCAGCCAAGATTTGCAGAGTTAAAGGATAGACCGAAGATATTTGGTGTTGAAGAAGGTGACAGCTGAGTGTTGTCGAAAAAAATGAGGGAATAGATGTTTGGAAGAATGTAATCGAAGTTAATAGGTGGAGAAATTGCGTTTTTGAGGCATTGAAGAACAAAGTCCTTTTACCCCCAATCAGAAATGATGAGGTCTGAGGTTAAGCGTTATGCAACCTCCAGTCTAGAAATCATGTAATTCATGTTGAGAGGGTCTTCTATTGAAAGCAGTTGAATAATGCAGAGTGGAAGTCGTCAGCGTATAGAGAGGATAAGACAGTTTGTTATGGAAAGATGATTATAGATGAATAACAGGAAGAGTGGGTGATAGGACAGAGCCCTGTGGAGCACCACTGTTGATAAGTTTAGGGAAGAACTGTGACCGTCTACCACTCCAGAGATAGAACAGCCGGAAAGGACACTGGAGATAAAGGAACAGAGAAAGTTAGAATCCGAAAGAGGGCAGTTTAGAAAGCAGACTTATGCCAGACTCTAGCGGAAGCTTTCGATAAATCTAGCGTACACCAACTGAAAGTTTCACCGAAACGGCTAAGAGATGATGACCCAGAATCAGTTAAAGAGGCAAGAAGATCGACAGTGAAAGGGCACTCCTTGGAGCCATACTGGAGATCTGATAGAATATCCAGAAGTTGAAAGGTGCTTTTGAATCTTCGGGTTAGCATTGATTCAAAAGCTTTAGATAGGCAGGAAAGGTATAGCAATAGGGCATTAGTTTAGAGGAATTTGGAGCGGTCACCCTTCTTAGGCTGGAGCTGTATGAAGGCATACTTCCAGCAGGAAGGAAAGGTAGTTGTTGACAGGAAACCCCAGAGGCGAAAAAGTTTGACCAGGCAGGGTATCAACACAGGCACAGTTTTTAAGGACAATAGGAGGCACTCCATCAGGTCCATAAGCCTTCTGAGAGTTGAGGCAGAGGGCATGGAAAACATCATTTGGAAGAATCTTAATAACAGGCATAAAGGGGAGTCGGAGGATGAGTGGGAGAATATGCCAGAATCGTCCAGAGTGGAGTTGTTACAGAAAGTTTGAGCGAAGAGTTCAGCCTTGGAGATAGATGAGACGGCGGTGCTGCCGTCAGCATTAAGGAGAGGAGGGAAAGATGAAGAAGTGAAATTGGAGGAGATATTTTTGCCTTGATGCCAGAAATCCCGAGAAGAATTAGAAAAAGCAAGGTTTTGACATTTGCTATGGATGAAAGAGGTTTTGTTAAGTCGAAGAATAGATTTGGCACGATTCCCGGGCGGAAATGTAAAGATCATGGTTAGCGGGAGTTCGAAGGCTCTGGTACCTTTTGTGAGCTGCCTCTTTATCTTTGACAGCACGAGAACAAACGTGATTAAACCAAGGCTTTTTAGCATGGGAAGTAGAGAATGTACGTTGAATGTATGCCTCCATTCCAGAGACAATCACCTCTGTGATGCGCTGGGCACACACAGAGGGCTCTCTATCCTGGAAGCAGTAATCATTCCACGGGAAATCGGAAAAGTACATCCTCATATATATATATATATATATATATGTACATATATATATATATATATATATATATATATATATATATATATATATATATATATATATATATATATATATATATATATATATATACCGAAACACAGGTTTCTGAGGCTACTGACAGCAATCTCTACTCTGTTCCCTCCTACTATCTCTATCCTAAATTTCAATCCAAATCTGGATGTTGCGCCTACGTGCGCAACGACATCACTTGCTCTCGTGCCCACGACCTTGACTCTTCTGAATTTTCCACCATCTGGTTAAGACTTCACTGTCATTCTATTACTAAATACATCTGTGCTGTTTATCTCACCTAACTCTACCAACTATGTAAAATTCTTTGACTATTTGAATTCTAAAGTGGAGCACATCTTGACCCACTCTCCCTTCGCTGAAATCTCCATCCTAGGAGATTTCAATGTTCACCACCAGCTTTGGCTTTCATCCTCTTTCACTGACCATCCTGGTGAACAAGCCTACAACTTTGCTATCCTCAACGACCTAGAGCAGTTGGTCCAGCACCCTACACGTATTCCCGACCGTCTTGGAGATCGGCCCAACATTTTAGACCTCTTCCTTACCTCAAACCCTTCTACTTATTCTGTCAAACTGTTCTCTCCGTTGGGCTCCTCCGATCACAATCTTATTTCTGCATCCTGTCCTATCGCTCCTGTACACCCTCTGGACCCACCGAAGAGGCGATGCTTCTGGCATTTTGCTTCAGCTCGGTGGGACGACCTGAGGATGTACTTTTCCATTCCCGTGGAATGATTATTGCTTCCAGGATAGAGACCCCTCTGTGTGTGCTCTGCGCATCACAGAGGTGATTGTCTCTGGAATGGAGGCATACTATCCTCGTTCTTTCTCTACTCCTCACGCTAAAAAGCCTTGGTTTAATCATGCTTGTTCTCGTGCTGTCAATGATAGAGAGGTAGCTCACAAAAGGTACCAGAGCCTTCAAACTAATGCTAATTATGAACTTTACATTACTGCCCGAAATTGTGCCAAATCTATTCTCCGACTAACCAAAAATTCTTTCATTAATAGAAAATGTCAAAACCTTGCTTTCTCTAACTCTTCCCGTGACTTCTGGCATCTAGCCAAAAACATCTCCTCTAACTTCACTTCTTCATCTTTCCCTCCACTCCTCAGTCCTGACGGCAACACTGCCGTCTCATCTATCTCTAAGGCTGAACTCTTCTCTCAAACTTTTTCTAAAAACTCCACTCTGGACGATTCTGGGCATATTCCTCCTACTCATCCCCATCTGACTCCTTTATGCCTGTTATAAAGATTCTTCAAAATTATGTTTTCTATGCCATCTCTGGCCTCAATCCTCAGAAGGCTGTTGGACCTGATGTGGTGACTCCTATTGTCCTTAAAAACTGTGCCTCCGTGCTGTTACCCTGCCTGGTCAAACTCTTTCGCCTCTGCCTGTCAACATCTACCTTTCCTTCTTGCTGGAAGTATGCCTTCATACAGCCTGTACCTAAGAAGGGTGACCGCTCCAGTCCCTCAAACTACCGTCCTATTGCTTTACTTTCTTGTCTATCTAAAGCTTTTGAATCAATCCTTAACCGGAAGATTCAAAAGCACCTTTCCACTTCTGACCTTCTATCTGATCGCCAGTATGGGTTCCGCAAGGGGCGTTCTACTGGTGATCTCCTAGCATTCTTAACTGACTCTTGGTCATCCTCTCTTACCCGTTTCGGTGAAACTTTTGCTATTGCGCTGGACATATCAAAAGCTTTTGATAGGGTCTGGCACAAATCTTTGCTTTCTAAACTACCCTCCTACGGTTTCTATCCTTCTCTCTATACCTTTATCTCTCTTGTTTCCTTTCTGACCGTTCTATTTCTGCCGTGGTAGACGGTCACTGTTCTTCCCCTAAATCTATTAACAGTGGTGTCCCACAGGGTTCTGTCCTATCTCCCACTCTTTTTCTGTTGTTCATTGATGATCTTCTTTCGAAAACGAACTGTCCTATCCATTCCTACGCCGATGATTCCACTCTGCATTATTCAACTTCTTTTAATAGAAGACCCACCCTTCAGGAACTTAACGACTCAAGGCTGGAGGCTACAGAACGCTTAGCCTCAGCCCTTACTATTATTTCCGATTGGGGCAAGAAGAACCTGGTGTCCTTCAACGCCTCAAAAACACAGTTTCTCCACCTATCCACTCGACACAATCTTCCAAACAACTATCCCCTATTCTTTGACAACACCCAGCTATCACCTTCCTCAACACTAAACATCCTCGGTCTATCCTTAACTCAAAATCTTAACTGGAAACTTCATATCTCATCTCTTACTAAATCAGCTTCCTCGAGGCTGGGCGTTCTGTACCGTCTCCGCCAGTTCTTCTCCCCCGCACAGTTGCTGTCCATATACAGGGGCCATGTCCGCCCTCGTATGGAGTATGCATCTCATGTGTGGGGGCTCCACTCACAGCTCTTCTGGACAGAGTGGAGGCTAAGGCTCTTCGTCTCATCAGCTCTCCTCCTCATACTGATAGTCTTCTACCTCTTAAATTCCGCCGCAATGTTGCCTCTCTTTCTATCTTCTATCGAT
Organism: Eriocheir sinensis; assembly: GCF_024679095.1. NCBI lineage: Eukaryota > Metazoa > Arthropoda > Malacostraca > Decapoda > Varunidae > Eriocheir > Eriocheir sinensis. The sequence goes on along the minus strand of NW_026111102.1, from coordinate 20,213 downwards.
ATTTCCACGCTGACTGCTCTTCTGAACTTGCTAACTGCATGCCTCCCCCCCGCCCGCGGCCCAGCTGCACTCGACTTTCTACTCATGCTCATCCCTATACTGTCCAAACCCCTTATGCAAGAGTTAACCAGCATCTTCACTCTTTCATCCCTCACGCTGGTAAACTCTGGAACAATCTTCCTTCATCTGTATTTCCTCCTGCCTACGACTTGAACTCTTTCAAGAGGAGGTTATCGGGACACCTCTCCTCCCGAAATTAACCTCTGATTTTGGACCTCCTTTAACCTCTGTTCGGGAGCAGTGAGTAGCGGGCCAATTTTTCATTTTTTTTATTTGCGCCCTTGAGCTGTCTATATATATATATATATATATATATATATATATATATATATATATATATATATATATATATATATATATATATATATATATATATATATATATATATATATATATATATATATATATATATATATATATATATATATATATATATATATATATATATATATATATATATATATATATATATATATATATATATATATATATATATATATATATATATATATATATATATATATATATATATATATATCTTATCGTTATTAGACTATGAATCCATCCATAGTCACTTTATATATGCTAATTTCTATGGAAAATTAAATTAAGGATTCAGAGATTAAGAGGAGAGAGAGAGAGAGAGAGAGAGAGAGAGAGAGAGAGAGAGAGAGAGAGAGAGAGAGAGAGAGAGAGAGAGAGAGAGAGAGAGAGAGAGAGAGAGAGAGAGAGAGAGAGACAGAGAGAGAGAGAAGAAGAGAGAGAGAGAGAGAGAGAGAGAGAGAGAGAGAGAGAGAGAGAGAGAGAGAGAGAGAGAGAGAGAGAGAGAGAGAGAGAGAGAGAGAGAGAGAGAGAGAGAGAGAGAGAGAGAGAGAGAGAGAGAGAGATTTACATTTACATAGATTTACATAGAAAATCAGACCACACAGACCCCATGGTCCAGACTTGGTGGTCTGTCCTGAAACCTAGGTGATTTTACATTAATCAGAAGACTCCAAAACGTTGCATTTCTACTCTAGTTGATATTAAGTTGAAGGAAGTGACGGTCGAGCTTATTTTTGAAGGAGTCAATCGTGTTACACTGGACCACTGATGGTGGGAGCTTATTCCATTCTCGCCCTACAACGTTGGTGAAGAAAAATTTGGTGCAGTCTGAATTTACTTGTCTACATCTGAGTTTTACGCCATTGTTCCTCGTGCGCAAAGTGTCATCGATCATAAACAATGTTGATCTGTCTACATTCGTGAAACCATTAAGTATTTTAAAACATTCGATCAATTTTCCTCGGAGGCGACGTTTCTCAAGAGAGAACATGTTGAGGGTAGAAAGCCTTTCTTCGTAGGATTTGTTGCGCAAGGAAGGGATAATTTTCGTTGCCCGACGCTGAACACCTTCTAATTTAGCAATATCCTTTGCATGGTGGGGAGACCAAAACTGTACCGCATATTCCAAGTGGGGTCTGACTAAACTGTTGTAGAGCGGGAGTATTACATCTTTATTCTTAAATAAAAAGTTTCTTTTAATGAAGCCCAACATTCTGTTCGCTTTATTTGCTGCATCGATGCATTGATGTGAGAATTTGAGGTTTGACGCTCTTTTGACCCCCAAGTCCTTGACGCATTGGACGCTTTTGAGTTTAACGCCGCGCATTTCGTAATCAAACTTCTTATTCCTCGTTCCAACTTGAAGGACCTGGCACTTGTCTACGTTAAAGGGCATCTCCCATCTATCCGACCAAGCTGAAATTTTGTGCAAATCCTCTTGGAGGCTTTGCCTGTCTTTGTCAGTGAGAACCGAGTTACCAATCTTTGTGTCGTCTGCAAATTTACTAATGCGGTTATTGAGTCCAACATCCACGTCGTTGATGTAAATAATGAAGAGCAGTGGGCCAAGAACCGAGCCCTGAGGGACGCCACTAGTGACCGGCGCCCACTCTGAGTTAAATCCGTCAATCACTACTCTTTGTTGTCTGTTGCTCAACCAATTCGCAATCCATTGGTTTACCTGACCGTCAATACCTATTTGCTTTAATTTGTAAAGTAATTTATGATGCGGGACTTTATCAAACGCTTTCTGGAAATCAAGATAGACTACGTCCAGTGATTTGGTTACGTCATAAACAGTGAAGAGGTCGTTATAAAAGGTTAATAGATTTGATAGGCAGGATCTTTTGTTTCGGAAGCCATGTTGTGAGTCCCCAATTAATGAGTGGCTTTCAAGGTAACTCACAATTTTGTCTCTAATTATGAGAGAGAGAGAGAGAGAGAGAGAGAGAGAGAGAGAGAGAGAGAGAGAGAGAGAGAGAGAGAGAGAGAGAGAGAGAGAGAGAGAGAGAGATAGAGAAGAGAGAGAGAAGAGACAGAGAAGAGACAGAGAAGAGAGAGAGAGAGAGAGAGAGAGAGAGAGAGAGAGAGAGAGAGAGAGAGAGAGAGAGAGAGAGAGAGAGAGAGAGAGAGAGAGAGAGAGAGAGAGAGAGAGAGAGAGAGAGAGAGAGAGAGAGAGAAAAAAAAAATTTACATAGATTTACATAGAAAATCAGACCACAAAGACCCCATGGTTAAGACTAGGTGGTCTGTCCTTAAACCTAATTGAGTCTACATTAATTAGATGGCTCCAGAACATTGCATTTCAACTCTAGCTAATATTAAGTTCAAGGAATTAGACGGGCGAGCGTTTTTTTAAAGGAGTCACTCGTGTTACACTGGACCACTGACGGTGGTAGCTTATTCCATTCTCGCACTAGAATGTTGGTGAAGAAAAATTTGGTGCAGTCTGAATTTACTTATCTACATTATAGTTTTATGCCATTGTTCCTCGGTCGCAAAGTGTCATCGGTCATATACAATTTTGATCCGTCTACATTCGTGAAACGAAAAGAGAGAGAGAGAGAGAGAGAGAGAGAGAGAGAGAGAGAGAGAGAGAGAGAGAGAGAGAGAGAGAGAGAGAGAGAGAGAGAGAGAGAGAGAGAGAGAGAGAGAGAGAGAGAGAGAGAGAGAGAGAGAGAGAGAGAGAGTTTTCTATACAGAAAATTTAATAAGAAATTTCATCAGACGTCATTAGGAAAAAAAAAATACTCTGCGGTACCAGCAATGGTACCGGTATTAACGGTACCTGAGTTTTCTGTACCGGTACTCCCGGTACTCAAATTAACGGTTCTGCCCATCCCTACCACTGAATGAACGAGGGGACCCACTGGCAAGATAGTTATTTTTAATATACTTTCTCCATTGCCTTTCTGAATACTAATTGTGTACGTGAATGAATGCATTAAACCTTTCAGTCAGCCAATCCTTTCTCACCCAGTACTTAGCAGGACTGCTAGGAAGTAAAATTAATAAAGAGAAGACAAAATGGCTGCCGACAGCATAACCAAAGTAAGGAGCAAAGAACAGAGATTTTATTAGCAACATTATTTGGGTAGGCGGGCGATTAATTAACCCTCTCAGGGGTGGCATGTCCCTGCCCAAGGCCACTACTCAGTCCAGCCCCCCATTCCCAGTGCTTGGGGTGGGCCAGAACAATTGATCAATCAATACGCCGGGAGCGGGGGGTCGCCTCGCCTACCCTCTGATGGTAACCCCGGGGGTCCCTCCGAACAGGCTCCCATGCAGGCCCCTGTCCATCCAGAGTACTTCATGGCAGGATCAATCGACGAACATTGTGTGCGACTCGGGATTGTCTCCCACCCTGTGGGCAACCTCAACTTTTGGGTAGCCCCTTTATATATTTACTTTTTTTTTAAGGGAGAGGAAGCAGCTCAAGGGCAACAACAACAAAAAAAGTGTAGAAAAAAGTAAGCTAAGAGGTTGGTGATCGTCCCTATTTGGAAAGAATAAAGGGGAACGTTATGAACGCAGCATTCACGGCGGCATTACACTGCTCAGTGTGCCAGGGAAGGTGTTTGGCCTTTCGTTCCTCATATAGACTCGCAACCAGTTGTTGAAGTGGAAGAGATCTGATCAGTCTCGGTTCAGACGAACGCAACTTTCGACAAAGAATAGTTGAGGCTTATTTCCCTGCCTCGCTAGGAATGACTGTTAGCCTGTTGACTTGCCTGTACTCTGGGAGTGAGAATTATGCGATGTGTTATTGATTGGTATGTCGATTTCAAGAATGCGTTCAACTCAGTGCACCGTGTGGCAGTCTAAGACCTCCTACAAGTTCAAAAGATTCATGCCAAGAGTCTTAGCCAAATGACTGCCCTGCACTGTGGGAGTGATGGTGCTGTGAGGTGTGAGGGAAGCTTCCTTCCTATTAGCACGGGCGTGAGGCAGCGCTGCGTCCTTCCCCATCCCTCTTCAACACGTGCAGGGGCTGGGTATTAGGCTGCTATGGTGCCGAGTCATCGTGGAGCATGTAGTGGCAGTAGCAGGATACTGGTCTGTTTTTCTCAGCTGATGCAGCAATTCTTACTTAGTCACTGGACGTTTTGGTGATGGCCATGGAGGCACCGGTAGAGGAGCCGAAACCATCGGGAGGTTCACTGGATAAGGCGGTGCAGTCTGTTCATGTGTCTGTCCATCGAGATCTTGTAAAGGTTCACAAACCTTCGTAGCGTGGAGAAGAAAAGTGGCGGGTCACGTGCTGAAGTTGTATTATGTATTATTTTTTTGCCTACGTTGAGGATTCAGGTTAGAGAGGGGACAGAAGAGAGGCAGTAGGGGCAAATCTTTCTGGATGAGGTGTGCAGCGTCCTCAGCCTCCCCGAGCTGCTCTTTTCTTTTCCTTTCCCTGCTTATCTTCTTTCTTTCTTTCACGAGGCTGGATCTACAGTGGTGCGGAGGTCCGCTGGGTGCTCAGTTTTTGCGCAGGAATTGTTCTGGATGCATGTTTTGTTTAGGAAAGATGACGGACTATGTGTAGGAAATATGGCAGCGCTCCAGTTATTGTGGATGTGTAGGAGATATAACTACGCCCCCGTCGTGGCGACAGGTTGCTTTATTTTCTCTTGGGCTGCCTTATTTGATGTAAATTTGCCGTCAATAATAACTTGCCTAGTTAACAAGTGTGGCGTCATGGCGCGAGGTATCGCGGTGACCTGTGAGCTCCCCCATCATTTGTCTCTATTCCCTGACAGGTACGACCAGACGCCCCGCCACCTGGCAGCCATGTTCGGCCACAAGAGCACCGAGCAGCTGCTGGCACTACACGAGGCGCATAAACTCCCCTGCCGTGCGGGCACCACCGCCGACCAGGCAAGCCGCAACTATGACGCCTACCTCCAGAGATACGAGAAGCTTGGCTGCAAGGAACGCGACTCCCTGTCGCCTATTGACCACCACGACCCAGAGCGAGTCACGTGCAAGCTCATGGAGGCCATCGGAGTCCAGGAGCTGTGGGAGAAGGCAAGTGATATCCGTGTTGATTTTTCAGGTGGCGAGGCCCTCGAGGTGAAGGCGGCAGTGATGAAGGAGCTGCAGTTCATCGTCAAGAAGATTGGAGAGGAAGAAAGCCTATACAAGAGTAACCTTAGGCTGGTGGGCAGCTCAGAAGATGGGTCAAAAATATACTGCCCCGACGAGTTCGACGTCAACCTTGTTATTACAAGGAAAGACGTCGAAGTCGAGGTGGAAAAGACACCGGAAGAACAGGAAGCATCAAAAGGTAAGTATAAATTGGTACTGGCCCACGCGCCAGGTCTTGAAGGAAACATTGTGATGGACAAGCTGTTCCTTCTCCTGCAGAAGTGTCTCGTAAAGCACACACTGCAGGACAAAAGGCTGAGCTTCGTTCCGCCCTGCCTGAGCAGCACGCAGGTGGGCGTGGCCCTCGACCTGGCCTGGCAGGGGAAGGAGTATCCCCTCCTCCTGGTCGGTGTAGACCTCGTGCCCGTACTGGAGCTGCCATGGCATGACGCAATAACAAAACCAAAGCTCATGAAAGACAAACCCAAAACATTCCATGTCAGCAATACTGCTGACGGGTCGTGGCGATGCAGTTTTGCCCTGTCAGAGGCAGCGGTGCTGAAAGGATTGTCCGACATCCAACGGCGTGTGTTCGTAATGGGGAAGGTTCTGCTTTCCTGCCTCAAGGCCGAGCCGTGGATGCCACAGGACATGAAGCACCACTGCACCTGGTTTGTTAACAGGGAGTGGAAAATCAGTACCCCAAGTGGCTTCTGCTTCAAGAACGCTTTCCTTGGGTGGCTGAGGGATCAGCCAGCAGAACAACACGTCACCAGGGAGGAGGAGGTTCAGTTTTGCGCGAAGGCACTGATAGCCATTTTTAGGCAGTTGTGTGCTGTTCCCACGGAAGAGCGTGGCAATCTGTCGCCAGGCAAGATCCCTGCACACTTTGGAGGAGACTTCGAAGGCGTGAAAGTTGGAGAAGGCGCTCATCTCATCGTGCGCTGCCTGGAGGAACACTTGGAAAAGAAGCCAGGAAAGCATGAAGACGCTGATATGAATGAAGAAACTAGAATGCTTTGGATTTGGTTTGCAAGGATTTTGCAGAATGCAAGGGTTCGTTTGGTTGAATAGGCATTGTTATCACCCTCTGGAATAGGTGTTAGAAAGGCAATTCACATGCCACAGACATTATAATACATTGCTTGACGTATATCATGGTAACACTGATTGTGTGTGTGTGTGTGTGTGTGTGTGTGTGAGAGAGAGAGAGAGAGAGAGAGAGAGAGAGAGAGAGAGAGAGAGAGAGAGAGAGAGAGAGAGAGAGAGAGAGAGAGAGAGAGAGTGGTGGGACAGTTATCGTCCGTCGAGATATACATGACTGATGAAATACGACGCTTTGGTTGGCCCGCGCCTGCCTTGTTTGCCCAAGCCGCTGCAAGAACGCTGTTCCGATGGGCATCTGGATAGCGAGTTTGTCAAGTTGAGCCCCAAGGCCGAGCCGATGGCTGAGTGGTTAGCGTGCAGGCGCGGCGTCAAGGAAGACGTGGGTTCGCGTCCCGCCCGCTGCCACATCCTGGGATTATTCAGTCACCGCCGAGTGGCCCTAGACTACCCCCATACGCTGTCCTGAAAACCACTCATAAACCCGGACTCTAGACTCTCTAAAAAGGGGATCAAAGTTGAGCTCTCGGGGGCGGCATGAGCCAACAAGATGGCGCCATTGTAAACACTTGCCTGCGCCATAGCACGCTGGGGCAGACCATCAGGCCCCAACGTGGACTACCGGTGCCATTGGTGAAACGTGGCCAATAGTAACGATTACCAGCCAGCCGTGCCCTCCCAGCCCTGGCCACGCCCTCCTCCCTGTACGTACTTAAACGCACATGCTTTGGACGCCTTGGATCAGGCGCCAACGTATAGGTGTTGGCGTAGCCTGGATCACGAGGCTGTGTAGACTTTTGCAGTCTTGCTTACATGTTGCTGCATGGTGTTGCGTAGCCGGCACGAAGCCTCGTCTGCTGTGTTCACGCAAACTGTTGTGTTGTGTTAAGGCCGCACCCTTTAGTGCTGGTGTTACCCTGGACAGAGCGGCAGTCTGTCCTGTGAACCCATATTGTTGTGTTAAAGGAGCTGCCTAGTACAGGCCTACCGGCCTCTTGTAGACTCCTGCGTTCTTATGTTCTTATGTTCTTTTAGTGCTGGTGTTACCCTGGACAGAGCGGCAGTCTGTCCTGTGGACCCATAATGTAGTGTTGTGTTAAGGCCGCACCTTTTAGTGCTGGTGTTACCCTGGACAGAGCGGCAGTCTGTCCTGTGGACCCATAATGTTGTGTTGTGTTAAGGCCGCACCTTTTAGTGCTGGTGTTACCCTGGACAGAGCGGCAGTCTGTCCTGTGGACCCATAATGTTGTGTTGTGTTAAGGCCGCACCGTTTAGTGCTGGTGTTACCCTGGACAGAGCGGCAGTCTGTCCTGTATAACCATAATGTTGTGTTGTGTTAGTCTGGATTAAGTGTTTGTAAGGTTTTTGTACTGTACCGCATTGATTCTCTCTCTCTCTCTCCCCACCTCTCTTTCTGTATATATTTACAAATATAATCACGCTAATGAACTCATCAGTGCCCTGTTACTGAGGTGCAGACACGGGATATATGAAACACGTGACTGCTGACGCTCTGCCCAATACTCCCGCGGCCTCGCTGCACAAGCTTTCCTGCTCTGGCTCACCCTTCTGCTGTCCCAATCCCTCATGCAAGGGTTAGCCAGCGTCTCCGGTCGCTCCTTCCCCTCGCTCTGGAACAGCCTCTCCTCGCCTGTGTGTGTACCTTCCAGGACACAGACGCCTTTAAAAGGGGAGGATCGGGGCGGTTTTCCCTCCGTGCTCTCATTATGTCTTTGGATCCACTTCCACTTTCCTCCTCGTCGGGAAGTGCTCTGCAGGCTCCTTCCTTTATTTCCTTGCGGAGCCTCCCCCTGCGGTGCGGGAACACATGGTGGTTCAGGGTGTGACTGTAGAGCTGTTCCATGTCACACTTGCTGCCAGTATCTTATAAGTGTTCGGAGAGTTCAATCCGCACCCCATGGCGTAGTGTTAACACTGTTCCCATGTTATCAATGCCCCACACTACGGGCCAGCAGTGTGGGCATGGGCACAGCACCCCATGGCGTGGTGTTAACACTGTTCCCATGTTATCAATGCCCCACACTACGGGCCAGCAGTGTGGGTATGGGCACAGCACCCCATGGCGTGGTGTTAACACTGTTCCCATGTTATCAATGCCCCACACTACGGGCCAGCAGTGTGGGTATGGGCACAGCACCCCATGGCGTAGTGTTAACACTGTTCCCATGTTATCAATGCCCCACACTACGGGCCAGCAGTGTGGGCATGGGCACAGCACCCCATGGCGTAGTGTTAACACTGTTCACATGTTATCAATGCCCCACACTACGGGCCAGCAGTGTGGGCATGGGCACAGCACCCCATGGCGTAGTGTTAACACTGTTCACATGTCAGCAAATGTTTTCCTCTGTCTAGTATCGCTGAGGCTTTGGTGGTGTTACTTGAAGTGTGGCTGATGCATTTTGAGTTAGGTCAATATAATTATATTCCATGGTAATTATCATTTCTGTGTGTGCTTTGACATCATATATCTATATTGGAACGGCCATTACATTGTTTGTTACCTGCAAATAACAGTTAGTGCGTCTTTTGTACATTTAGAGACAGTTTCACATGTTGGCAATGCTTAAGTCTGTGTAGCATGGCCGAGGATTTAGAGAGGTTACGCTACACTCTGATTCATGTCAACACATATCCCATGGTGGTTAACAGAGCTGGGTCTCGGTGTGCCGTGACTGCATGTTTCTGCACTGAAGTGAACATTACATTGTGGATTACATGCAAAAGTCAGTTGGTGTGCTTTACGTACATTGCAGGCCCTTTGTCAGTAGCCGGGTGCATACTAATTTGAGCTCCGCGTCTGAATTTATTCATTTTTTTATTTATATTTTTGACAAAGGAATGTCAGACCCAGCGCGGATGATGCTGGTGCCACCAACATATGCAGAGTGATTTTCCTGTTTGTTATCGACAGTGTCATAGAGATATAAGCTAAATAAAAGAAGGCCTAATGTAACCTTGAGGCACCCTTGAGGGCTTTCAGCAGATGTTGTTACCATCACACCAGTGTTTACGGCGCACTCACTCGTATCGTTTACACAACTCCTGAACAGACTTTTCAGGATTCTGTAAACCACAATGTTGTAATTTCCTCAGCAGTATTTCATGATCTTGGGTATCAAAAGGGTTTTTATCACCAAGGAAAATACTAATTATTGTAAATTCTCCGTTTCCCTGATCTTGTAGCATTTTGGTCAATAAAGTGTGTAATGGCTATTTTCTTTTAAAACCCACATTGTCTGTTACTTAACATTACATAACCTCGACAACTGCACCGGTCCAGCAAACACTGCCTGCCCAAACCTCCTCAAAAAGGTGGAGATACACACACACTTTGGAAGCAGCCGTGACTCTGGCAACGGTTCGTTCACTAAGAAAAATACTGCTTGAAAAGACACACTGGGAGGCCGGGACACGGGATTGGGACATAATAGGGATGAGAAGGAGTAAAAAGGCGTATGCAACGGGGACGCACAACGAGGAGGAGGCATGCAGTTGGCAAGTTCTGAAGAGCAGCTAGCAGAAAAATATCGGTAAGAGAGAGAAAGAGAGGCAACACTGCGTCAGTCAGAATTTAAGAGATAGAAGACTGTCAGTAAGAGGGGAGTTGATGAGACGAAGAGCCTTTCACTGTACTTTGTCCAAGAGGGTTGTGTGAGCGGAGCCCCCCCTTATATGAGGTGCATACATCATGCGAGGGCGGACGAGGCCTTGGGTATGGACAGCATCCGGGAAGGGGAGAACTGGCGGAGACGAGGCTGAACGCCGAGCCTCGAGGAAGCCTATTTAGCGACAGTTTGTGACACCCGGGTTACCACAGTTTAGCTTCCCCAGGTTTCCCCAGCTATCCGTTTATCGACCAGCTGGAAAGAGATGATGGACATGTGGTTGAGTTGCACGCCAACTGCCCGGGCCGGGATTCGAACCCATGCCCGTGAATTTGTAGCTATACACGCTAACCACTCCACCACGGAATGACTAAGGAAGCAGCAAAAGTTTCACCGAAGCAGCTGAGAAATAAGACAAAGTCGTGTCCATACTTACAGAGCAGTTTAGTGCATAAGACAGTGTCGTGCAGGTACTTACAGGCCCGCTCAGTCATCAAGGCAGTGTCGTGCAGGTACTTACAGGCCCGCTCAGTCATCGAGGCAGTGTCGTGCAGGTACTTACAGGCCCGCTCAGTCATCAAGGCAGTGTCGTGCAGGTACTTACAGGCCCGCTCAGTCATCGAGGCAGTGTCGTGCAGGTACTTACAGGCCCGCTCAGTCATCGAGGCAGTGTCGTGCAGGTACTTACAGAGGTGAGCTAATGCATTGCAGTTCTTTACAAGCGTGGCTCGGCAGAGGGCCTCACCCTGTCCAGACATTAACCAGAACACCTCCACATTCATGTCAAATAAATTGTTGAGTCCAGGACGCGAGCGACGGATGTATAGTAACGCTGGACACTTTGACACGGATCGGCGCAGCAATGTAAGATACTATTAAAGACATGTCCCTTGAACGTAACTTGTATATGTTTGGACGCAGTGAAGCCATTTTGATCGCGTTATAACATGGAGAACCTCGTTACATAAGTGATTAATCTGCAAGTAGGAATGAACACCGCAAGGCAGCGCCGCGGGCAGGGCGGCATGCAAGGAGAGGCTGCCTGGGTAAGTGTGAACACCGCAAGGCAGCGCCGCGGGCAGGGCGGCATGCAGGGAGAGGCTGCCTGGGTAAGTGTGAACACCGCAAGGCAGCGCCGCGGGCAGGGCAGCATGCAGGGAGAGGCTGCCTGGGTAAGTGTGAACAGCGCCAAGGCAGCGCCGCGGGCAGGGCAGCATGCAGGGAGAGGCTGCCTGGGTAAGTGTGAACAGCGCCAAGGCAGCGCCGCGGGCAGGGCGGCATGCAGGGAGAGGCTGCCTGGGTAAGTGTGAACAGCGCCAAGGCAGCGCCGCGGGCAGGGCGGCATGCAGGGAGGCGGTGGCTGAGTCGTCAAAGTAACGGCCTCGTGTTCAGGAGGACGCGAGTTCAATCCCCGCCCGGTGCCACCAAGCTGGGATTTTTCAGCCGCCGCCGAGTGGCTTAAAACTACCCACATGCTGTCCAGAAGACCACCTATCAACCCGGACTCTAGATTCTAGGATCAAAGATGAGCTCTGGGAGGGCAGCATGAGCCAATGCAAGATGGCGCCACTATAAACACTCGCCTGCGCCAGAACGGGCTGGGCCGACCATCAGGACCTACCGGAAAGAAGCCTTGGACCGACCATCAGGATCCACCGGGAAGAAGCCTACCGGCGCAATAGGCTGCAATGTAAAAAAAAAAAAAAAAAAAAAAAAAAAAGTGTGAACAGCACCAAGGCAGCGCCGCGGGCAGGGCAGCATGCAGGGAGAGGCTGCCTGGGTAAGTGTGAACACCGCAAGGCAGCGCCGCGGGCAGGGCAGCATGCAGGGAGAGGCTGCCTGGGTAAGTGTGAACAGCACCAAGGCGGCGCCGCGGGCAGGGCAGCATGCAGGGAGAGGCTGCCTGGGTAAGTGTGAACAGCACCAAGGCGGCGCCGCGGGCAGGGCAGCATGCAGGGAGAGGCTGCCTGGGTAAGTGTGAACAGCACCAAGGCGGCGCCGCGGGCAGGTGTCCAGTCCTGTGCTGCTGCTCACCCCCAGCCACGCCTTCCCCTCCACCCCCAGCCACGCCTTCCCCTCCACCCCCAGCCACGCCTTCCCCTCCACCCCCAGCCACGCCTTCCCCTCCACCCCCAGCCACGCCTTCCCCTCCACTCCCAGCCACGCCTTCCCCTCCACCCCCAGCCACGCCTTCCCCTCCACCCCCAGCCACGCCTTCCCCTCCACCCCCAGCCACGCCTTCCCCTCCACCGTGTGCCTTCTCCGTTCCTCAAACCACTGCGCCGTGTCAAAGGGCAAGAAGGACCATGCCAGAGGGTTATGCAGCCTTCAATGGAGGGCCCCACCTCGACGCATTTTACTTTACTATTACCGTTCACTAACGCCTCCGCCTCCTTGCCCTCAACCCTAGTTAAGCCCTGCACACTTAACACTTAGCCCCCCCTGTCCTGCCCCTGTAGCTAAGCCCTTCACACTTAACACACTCCCCCCCTGTCCTGCCCCTGTAGCTAAGCCCTTCACACTTAACACACTCCCCCCCTGTCCTGCCCCTGTAGCTAAGCCCTTCACACTTAACACACTCCCCCCCTGTCCTGCCCCTGTAGCTAAGCCCTGCACACTTAACATACTCCCCCCCTGTCCTGCCCCAGTAGCTAAGCCCTGCACACTTAACACACTCCCCCCCCTGTCCTGCCCCTGTAGCTAAGCCCTGCACACTTAACACACTCCCCCTCTGTCCTGCCCCTGTAGCTAAGCCCTTCACACTTAACACACTCCCCCCCTGTCCTGCCCCTGCCTTGATCCTCTGCCACCCTCACACCCTGCCCCTGCCTTGATCCTCTGCCACCCTCACACCCTGCCCCTGCCTTGATCCTCTGCCACCCTGCCCCTGCCTTGATCCTCTGCCACCCTCATACCCAGCCCCTGCCTTGATCCTCTGCCACCCTCACACCCTGCCCCTGCCATGATTCTCTGCCACCCTGCCCCTGCCTTGATCCTCTGCCACCCTCACACCCTGCCCCTGCCTTGATCCTCTGCCACCCTCACACCCTGCCCCTGCCTTGATCCTCTGCCACCCTCACACCCTGCCCCTGCCTTGATCCTCTGCCACCCTCACACCCTGCCCCTGCCTTGATCCTCTGCCACCCTCACACCCTGCCCCTGCCTTGATCCTCTGCCACCCTCACACCCTGCCCCTGCCTTGATCCTCTGCCACCCTCACACCCTGCCCCTGCCTTGATCCTCTGCCACCCTCACACCCTGCCCCTGCCTTGATCCTCTGCCACCTCACACCCTGCCCCTGCCTTGATCCTCTGCCACCCTCACACCCTGCCCCTGCCTTGATCCTCTGCCACCCTCACACCCTGCCCCTGCCTTGATCCTCTGCCACCCTCACACCCTGCCCCTGCCACCCTCACACCCTGCCCCTGCCTTGATCCTCTGCCACCCTCACACCCTGCCCCTGCCTTGATCCTCTGCCACCCTCACACCCTGCCCCTGCCTTGATCCTCTGCCACCCTCACACCCTGCCCCTGAATCACCCATCTGCCTCCCTCCTTCCTTTGTAGTTCTCCCTTCAGCACTTTCTCTCTCTCTTCCCAAAACATGTGTTCAATAATCTCAACAGAGTATTTGGTGATAATTTAATCAATCAAAGCACATTCAGCCGCCGGGAACAACGAACATCCGGTACTTATCTTTTAAATGAAGCAGATAGACCGGTGTGTGTGTGTGTGTGTGTGTGTGTGTGTGTGTGTGTGTGTGTGTGTGTGTGTGTGTGTGTGTTTTAAAGAGCCTCCATCCGGAAGGGAGTTACGATGGGAACAATCGGTTAGATTGTTCGCATTGCAATTCATCGGCCCTGCCGGAACGCCGATGACTGTGGCACTCGACCATATCTTTTACTATACTACAGATAAATAATACATAAAACATAAGAATTATTCATAATGAACAACAAAATAAAGGTCGAGTTTGGTCTTATGTGTGGCGCTGCTGGCATAGCGCTGCTGCGTTCCCGCGGATCACCGCGAGGCTGACCCGCTGCCGCAGCCACTCCGTTTCTCGCTTTTCCCCCGTCCTCTCTCGGATGCGCCTGCCGAGGGTCTTGATGAGGTCGCTGAAGGCGGGACCGAGGACTCCGGTCGTCTCCACTGTCAGCGGCATGAAGTCATACCGCTGACCGAGGTCGGCGTAGCGCTGCCGTTTCCGGGCCTCGGCGGAGCGTGCGGCAGCGCCTGCTGTGGTAGCGCAGTTGATGAGGTGGGTGCTGCCGAAGGTGTTCACGCAGGCGGCGTCCCACGCTAGCATCTTGCCCTGCGTGAATGGGTAAATTGTGATGCCGTCGGGACGGCGTCCATCGCCGCGGTCTAGACCCCGTGGCTCGAGGATGGCCGCCACACCGGCAGATGACACATCACCACATCGTTGAGGGCTGCGTGGCGGGGCAGGCGACCGGGGTCTCTCTTGCAGGACAGGTTGTGGTGTCCCAGCCTGTCCGCCATGGCTCCGCAGCGACATCGGTGGGGCTGCTGTGTGGGGACGCCCAGTCGCAGGGCTACTCCTGTCCGGACCGCCTCGTCGGGGAGGAGAAGCCCGAGTCTCTCGACGGGAAGGGCCGAGAGCCAGGCGCCGCTGTGAGGAGCCCGGGCAGCAAGGAGCCGCGCTCTGTTAACCTGGTTAGCGTGGGACAGAAGATTGGATAGGCGGTGTTCGGAGGCTGCCTCGTCAAGGTGGCGCTGCTGTGAGGGCTCTTCAGGGTTGAAGTGTGCGTTTTCACACACACACACACACACACACACACACACACACACACACACACACACACAAACACACTCCGTGGCGCAACTGGTTAGAGCGCTGCCAGTATTCACTGTCTGACAGAGCGGTGGCTCGAGTCCGCTCAGGCAGCATTCTTTTCCGTTGTCTAGGAGTGGTTACTGTCCCCCCTTGAGCAAGGGTGATGGGGTGTGTGGTGTGTGAGGTCCTGGCAGTACCCAGAGATCGACGATGTCGGGAGGGTACCTGCTGGCTATTACGAGTGCTACACGTGATCAGACCATGGCGAATTGCACACACACACACACACACACACACAAAAATATCATCCGTTTCCTCTTCTCCCTTCCTATTATCGCTATATCCTTCCTCTCTCTCTCTCTCTCTCTCTCTCTCTCTCTCTCTCTCTCTCTCTCTCTCTCTCTCTCTCTCTCTCTCTCTCTCTCTCTCTCTCTCTCTCTCTCTCTCGTTCTTGCTCTGCATGTGTGTGTGTGTGTGTGTGTGTGTGTGTGTGTGTGTGTGTTCTTTTGCGATTCTCTCTCTCTCTCTCTCTCTCTCTCTCTCTCTCTCTCTCTCTCTCTCTCTCTCTCTCTCTCTCTCTCTCTCTCTCTGTGTGTGTGTGTGTGTGTGTGTGTGTGTGTGTGTGTGTGTGTGTGTGTGTGTGTGTGTGTGTGTGTGTGTGTGTGTGTGTGTGTGTGTGTGTGTGTGTGTGTGTGTGTGTGTGTGTGTGTGTGTGTGTGTGTCTGTGTGTGTGTGTGTGTGTGTGTGTGTGTGTGTGTGTGTGTGTGTGTGTGTGTGTGTGTGTGTGTGTGTGTACACACGTGACGTGAATCCTTGTTCGATTACTGTTGTGTAAGTCAATCATTATGTTATCATTATTAATATTTGTGAATTAAAATAAAACTATGTGCTGCGTGGAGTTCTATATCCATAATGCGATGGGAAAAAAGTCGGGCGATCATGAGGGTGTGTTCGATAATCTCGGTCACTGCCGGACATGGAGGTGTTAAGGTACCTCCATGCTGCTGTGGTGCTGCCTTGCCTGATGGGCGAGCCTCCCATAACCCTCTGGGCCAGCGGGGTGCAGGGCAGGGAGGCTTTGTGAGTGTGTGCGTCTGTTGTGTGCGCTGGTCTGGCATGAGCATCCTTGTCGCGTGACTTGTGACGGCCGAGAAAATGGACAAAAGCTGAGTGACGGCAAGATGATTTAGCAAGAGTCTGAACGCATGTGGTGATATCCTTGAAACTGTAGGGCGCAGGTCAATGGGACTTTAATGTGTTGTGTGTTTGTACCCAGCGCTGATGTGGTGTAAATATCCTTGTCGAGTGACTTGTGACGGCCGAGAAAATGGACAAAAGTTGAGTGTCGGCAAGATGATTTAGCAAGAGTCTGAACGCATGTGGTGATATCCTTGAGATTGGCCGACTGGTAGAGGAGTGGTTCTCCCGTTACGCTGGTCGCGGGTTCGACCCCCGGCGCCGCAAACCTTTCCTTGTCTGGATTAATTTCTCGTGTGTTTCGTTACACGCGGTGGTCGTGTGGGAGTGTAGAAAAGAAAAAAATCCTGCCATTTCACTGCCAGACGATCAATGCCGCTGCCTGGATATAACTCTGTGTCCGCGCAGAGACCGCCGGCACAAAGCAGCCCCCGCCGCCTTCTGCCCGGTGTTTACAGGCTAACAAGGCGGCGGAAAATCAACCAAACGCCTCAAAACAACCAGAGAAATAAAACAAATCAACGGGTGAGCACAGCAACGCGTACTGGATCTGGATCTTGATCTTGATGTCACAGGTGGCTCGCCTGGAGGCGAAAGTGAAAGTTGCACTGGAGGAGGAGAAAGATAAAGAGTTTAGGTCAAGAAATCTAATACTCTTAGGAGTTCCTGAACCAGACACAGACGAAATGGCAGCGGGTAAAGCCGCTGACCTTGACAATGTGACTAATCTTTTCTCCAGGCACATGAAGGTGGATGTATCACAGTACAGGATCACTGATACAACAAGGCTCCACGGGGGTAAGGAAAACCGAAACTATGCCATAGACCCGAGACCACTCAGAGTGAGATTTGACTCAGCAGGAATGGTTGGCAAGGTTGCAAGGGAAGCAAGACATTTGGGTACATGTGATGACGAAAATGCCAAAAAAATCACTATCTTCAGAGACAGAAGCAAGAAGGAGAGGGATGAGAGAAAGAATTTGACTGCAGAAGCAGCTGAAAAGAACAGGGACGAGAGAGATCAAGCATTCAAGTGGATAGTAGACTATAGAACAATGGAAGTGATACGAGTGGCAAAAGAATACCACGCCCAGCAGTCCTTTCGAAGGACCGCTGACAGGAAATACAGATAAACGCCCTGAAACCTCACACCAGACCTTGAAATGCATATACACCAACTTGGACGGCCTTACCAACAAGACTGGGGAATTACAAGTATTAATAGATTTAGAGGACCCAGATATTATTTTTCTAACTGAGACCAAGTGCAACAAGGAGATTCTGGATTCTACTTTGTTCAACATGGACCTGTATTCAGTTATAAGGAAGGACAGGGTCGACCAGAGGGCCCCAGGAGGAGGAGTAGTTATACTAGTCAAGAAGTACCTGCACATAGATGTAAGTTCAGTGACCCATCTTGTTGATCATGGCGCTCAAGAGACTGTTTGGTGTGAGGTAAAGAGCAGAGGGGGCAAAAACCTAATCTTAGGAGCAATATACAGACCCCCTTCATCAACTAGTGCAAACAATGACCTGATCTGTGATATATTAAGATTAAGCGAAACACATTCTAGTACTGGCCAAGTGTTAATTTGTGGAGACTTCAATTTTGGTAATATCAACTGGGAGGAGAACAGAGTCATGGAGGGATCTCAGGGTGTTACGCAGGCAGAAAACTTACTGGAAACAATTAACAACAACTTTTGGACACAAAATGTGGAAGAGTGGACACACCTCAGAGACACGGATCACCCATCCAGACTGGATCTGGTTTTCACAAAATCGGCTGATGAAGTTAACGATTCCAAATACCTCCCACCATTGGGGCTAAGCAGGCATGCTGTCTTGTGCTTCTCCTTCACAGTGAACTCAAACTTAAGGATGCAAGAGGATTGTTCTTGGAAACTTAACTATTACAAGGCCGATAAAGAAAAAATGCGGTGCCTATTTCAGGAAATCAACTGGGACGTACACTTAGGAGACAGGCCCACTGGTCAACAGTGGGAGGTTTTCAAAGATCAATACGACAGGATTGTGAAAATTTGCGTCCCTACCCAGAAGAAGAAACACAAGACCAAAATGGATGACTGCTTCATTGCAGAGATTAATAAGAACGAAACAAGATAAATGGAATGCATACAGAGCCAATAAAAACATCAGGAACCGTTATCAATACAATCAAGCAAGGAATGCTGTAACAGTGGCAACACGAAGGGCAAAGTACGACTACGAGAGGAAGGTGGCAACTGATGCAACCAGAAACACTAAGCATTTTTGGGCCTATGTGCGCTCAAAAACCACAACAAAGGACCGCATAACGAAACTGAAAGACATAAATGGAGAGGTCATAGATGACGATAGGGGAATGGCAGTGGAAATGAACAAAGCTTTCAACACTGTGTTTGTACGGGAGGACACGAGCCTTGACATTCCAACTCCAGGACAAGTGTTCCAAGGTGTTCAGCTTCACACTTTCACCATGACAAAGAGGGAGGTCCAGAAAAGGCTTGCAGAGCTAGACGAGAGCAAAGCGCCGGGTCCTGATGGGATATCTGCTTTTGTGCTGAGACTGTGCGCCGACATACTTTGTGTTCCCTTGTTGAAGATATTCACTTCATCTCTCAGGACTGGCGAAGTTCCACTGGACTGGAGGAGGGCCACCATCTCACCCATCCATAAGAAGGGCACAAAAACAGACCCACTGAACTACCGCCCAATCTCTTTGACTAGCATTGTGTCCAAAAGATCTTAAGGGAAAGAATTGTTCAACATCTCACAGACAATGCCCTGATAACCAATGCACAACATGGATTCAGAAAATACAGGAGCTGCCTAACTAACTTGTTGTGCTTCTTAGATGACCTGGTCAATGCAGTGGATGGTGGGCACGGTGTGGACGTGAACTATTTAGACTGTGAGAAAGCCTTTGACAGGGTCCCCCACGAAAGGCTGATGGCAAAACTATCATGCTCGGGAATAGCTGGAGACGTCCTGCGCTGGATCAGGGGCTTCCTCACAAACAGGACTCACCAGGTCCGCATCAGACAGGAGAGCTCTGGGAGTTTGCCTGTGTTAAGTGGAGTGCCACAGGGGTCTGTGCTCGGACCGGTCCTTTTCCTGGTCTACATTAACGACATTGTCTTCAGCATCGAGTCAACAGTGAGCCTGTTTGCCGACGACGCCAAAGTTTACAGAGTGATGAAGGACAGAGACGATGCAGAAGCCCTTCAGCGTGACATGAAACGTTTAGAGGAGTGGAGTGCAAAGTGGTTACTCACCTTCAACACAGGCAAGTGCAAGACCATGCACATAGGGAACAGCGTACACCGAGCAGAATACCAGCTGAATGGCGTCAAGTTGGAGGAGTCGGACCGGGAAAAGGACCTTGGCATTATAGTGGCCAATAACCTCAAATCATCCAGTCACGTGGCAATGGTGGCTGCTAAAGCGAACAGCAGACTGGGCATCATCAAACGCAACTTCAGTGTGCTGGATAAGACCATCTTGCTGCCGCTATATCTCTCTCTAGTCCGGCCCATCTTGGACTACGGGGCCCAAGCGTGGTCCCCATACCTGGCAAAGGACATCCAGGCCTTGGAGAGGGTGCAGAGAAGGGCAACAAAGCTAGTACCAGGCATTGCCCAGCTGCCATACGATGAGCGCTGTAAGCACCTTGGCCTCCAGACGCTACAAGAGAGAAGGGTGAGGGGTGACATGATCCAGACATACAAGCTCCTGCATGGCTACGAGCAGGGGCGGACTGGGACTAAAAATCGGCCCTGGACTTTTGTCTTTGAAGCAGCCCACTTGGTGAGCTAAGTGAGCATATTCAGCTGGGATGTTCGGGACAGGTGCCGTAATCCCCCCCGTCCCACACACACGCACCTCTCGAACAATATTTTGAAACATAAACAGGAAAATGTAACTATATTATAATTATAGGCCAATATTACAGGTTTGTAATCAAACACATACATACATGACTCAAAGCAAAACCTCTAGGCTAGTTATTAATTAGAC
>NW_026111101.1:0-37284 GCF_024679095.1 Eriocheir sinensis | reverse complement strand
GGACAGATTCCACTATTGCCCTGTCATGGATACAAGGAGAAACTTGTAAGAAAGATGTGTTTGTGTTTAATAGAGTAAGATATATCTTAGCATTAACACCTCAACATTGCTGGCAGCATTGTAGAGGCAAAGACAATCCAGCTGATCTGATAACACGGGGTTTGTTAGCAGACAAATTAGTGGATAATTCTATGTGGCTATGTGGGCCTAGCATGCTAAAAGACAACCCTCGTCATCCTAAGCAAAGTAGTACAGTAGCTAGTGATACAAAGAAAGAAAGCAACAAAAGTACTGTATGTCTTAATGTTCAGGGAGAACCAGTATCTCCTTGCATGGACTTAAACAAGCACAGTGATCCTTGCATGGATTTAAACAAGCACAGTGATCTGAATAAGGCTCTAAGGGTTACAGCATATGTTTTAAGGTTTATAAACAATTGTAGAAGTCAGAATAAGTTGAAAGGCTCCATCACTACTGAAGAGATTGACTTGGCTAAATGTAAGCTGATTTATCTCACCCAAAGAGAAGTATTCTCTGATGAAATAAAGGCCCTCCTGATTAAGAAAGCTATTCCAAAGAAGTCTAAATTAAGTAAACTAGACCCATTCATAGATGATCAAGGATTATTAAGAATCAAAGGCCGTCTTGAGTTTTCAGACCTAGATTATGACACTAAGCATCCTGTTATAATCCCCAGGGGTCCTCTTGCCAAGCTTTTGATAAGATTTCAACATAAGCTCCTAAAGCATGCAGGTGTTGGCACTGTCATTTCATCTTTAAGAACCAACTTTTGGATCATAGGAGTAAGGAGACTAGCTAAGACAGTAGTGAAGGAGTGTTTCAGCTGCCGTTGTTTTGATACTAGACCGTGCAGCCAACCTGTGGCTCCCTTACCCAAGGAAAGAGTGACATCTGCTCCACCTTTCAGTGTCACAGGGCTAGATTTTGCTGGACCTTTATTTTGTGCTGATTATCCTAGTAACAAGTTTTATGTTCTCTTGTTCACCTGTGGTGTTACGAGAGCCATTCATCTAGAACTCACAGAGTCACTATCTTTGTCTGATTGTCTCTTGGCTATAAGAAGATTTGTGGCCAGGAGAGGGTTGCCTAGTATCATGTACTCAGATAATGCAAAGACCTTCATAGCTGCTCAAACTGAAGTACAGAAAGTATATGGTCATCTAGCCCCCAAGTGGAAGTACATAGTCCCTCGGTCCCCCTGGTGGGGTGGCTGGTGGGAAAGACTCATTAGATCAGTTAAACTTGCTTTAAGAAAGACTCTGAATCATAATTATGTGAGTAAGACTGAACTAGAAACTATACTAGTAGAAATAGAGTCTTCCATAAATACAAGACCCTTGACCCATGTGAGTGAATACCCTGACTCTTCTCAGTATCTCACTCCCTCACATTTCCTTCTAGGTAGGGTTCCTCACAGTAAACCCTCACAAGAAGTAGAACCAAGTATAGTAAGTTCCAAGGATTTGACTGAGAGGGAATGTGTGAAGAATCAGAGGCTAGAACATTTTTGGAAGGTTTGGAGTAATAATTATATAACCAATCTACCTCAAGTTGTTAAGGGATTCACTCAAAACTGTAGTTTGTCTAAAGGTGACCTTGTGTTGATCAAGGAAGACAACATTCCAAGACTGAAATGGCCTCTTGGACTTGTAACTGATGTTTTTCCTGGCAAAGATGGATTTGTAAGAAGTGTAAAGTTAAGAACAAGTAAGGGAGAAATTACTAGGTCTATCCAAAGGTTGTATAACTTAGAAGTACCTAGATCTGAAGAAATGGATGTCTCTGGTAGGCTTATGCCTTATAAAGTTTCTGATGATAATGAAAACTCATGTGATGATGAGGCCAGTTTGCCTGTGGATTCTGTAAGTGATCCTGATGTGCCTTCCCAGACTAGATCTGGTAGAGTAATCAAGGTTCCTGTTAAGTTAGATTTATGAGTTGATGATGAAGTGAAGATTGTAATATGTATCACTAAGTTAAGTTTAAGGAATTTTTTAAGAGGATTTACTCATGTATTCTTTGGATAGGTGGCTTTAACACCCCCTATGGCCGGGAGAATGTTAAATCTGAAAAACCTCAGAAGTGTAGTTTGCATGAGTTTTGTTATGTTTTCTTAAGTCTACCTCAAAATGGGTTGGCCAGCTCGTTTCTCTTATTTGTCGTGTTCCTATATTGTGCCAGTATTATATTCTTGCCACTGTATTTCTAGTTTTCAAAGGTGCTGTATTCTAAGGATGAGAAACCTAAGTACTTATGCTTATTAGTATTGCATTTATGTAGTATAAGATATAAGTCCTACTTCATATGTTGTGTTGTTTTTGTACTTTTGTAAGACTGTAGTGAAGAAAGTCAGAATTAGACCTGTGGACAAAGGCATGGCGTCTCATTATCCCTAGAACTTCTCCTATTCTCCGAGTTCCTGCACGATGAAGAAATAGAAGCTCTTCAGAGCTGCCTGCCTTGGGACCCATCAGCAGCAGTACATTAGACTGATGAATTTTGTCTAGCGTATTGTAAAGACTGACTGCCAACTGATGTGCAATAATAAGGCGTTCCAATTGCTGTGTTGTTTCCTTGGCTGACTCGTGAACAAAGGAATGGAGTTGCTTGCCTGCCTTGGAACCCATCTGCAGCAGTACACTAGACTGATGAATTTTGTCTAGCGTATTGTAAAGACTGATTGTCAACTGATTCGTGCAAAAATAAGGCGTTCCAATTGCTGTGTTTCCTTCCCTTAGTAAGTTTAGAGCTCATACTGAGATGATCATTAAGATAATTTCGGGATTCAGTTGATTTGATGATTGGCTTCAGTGGTCTTCCAGTTTTTCTTTTTTTCTGGATCAGCGATTTGCGTGTGATTTTATTGGTGGAGTCGCGTGTTGTGTGCGTTTTTTGTGAGTGTGGTTGAGCGTCTTGTCTGCGTTTCTTTACGGATTAGTGATTTGCGTATGATATCATTCATAGAGTTGCGTGCGTGTATGTGTGTGGAGGAGCGTCTTGCGTGTGATTTCCCATTGTGGTTTCGTTTCCTGTATCGCTAACAGTGGATTAGTGTACGAGTTACTTCATCTTGATTTTTTGTAAAGGAAGTACTCTTAACGTATCTCCTGGCCCTTTTGAATTAGCTTTCCCACGTTTTTGTAAAGGTAGAAATCTTGTCATCATTTCTTCCCAACGTTCTTAGTAAAAGCTCAATTCTTACCATCCACTGACACTCCATAATCATCATCCTACATTTTTTTCACCGAGGGAGAGAAGGGCCGGCGTGTACAGAGCTCCGAGGGTGGGTAATGGCGTGTGTGCTCAGTGGGACAAACCTGGTGACTGATCGCTGGGCCGCTGTGTGGAGAGACGGATGGATGGCCTGGCGCGACCCTCCGACCTTAGCTGCCCGGGAGAGAAAGGAAGCGACGTTGAGGTTAGGTAATGCAGAGAAATGACGAGTACAAAGATCAGAGACAGTGTTAGACAAAGGGAAGTTACATTGAGGCCAAGGAATGCAGGAAAATGGTGTGTATTAAAAAGCTATGTTGACGTTAGGGTATGTAGACAAAAGGCGTAAATTGAGAGTACAGGCAGTTAGAGAATGGGAAGTTACGTTTAGGTCAAGTAATGCAGACAAATGACGTGCATTAATACTAAAGACATTGTTGGGAATAAGGAAAGCTATGTTGATGTTAGTTAATGCAGGTAAATGGCATGTATTAAAGAGTATAGGCAGTGTTAGTACAAGGGAAGGTTAGTTGAGGCTGAGTAATGCAGATATATGGCGTGTATTAAGGGTAAAGGCAGTGTTATATCGTGACCTCTTTGTGGAGCGCCGTGATTCTGATGCAAGTGAGACTGACATATATGAAGATAATCAGAGAGAGATCAAATCCATATTCTCAAACATTTCGGGGCTCACACACTCACATTTGATAAGGCTTTCGTAGAGGTTGTGTTAATGTTTCCATGGATATTTGTATGAACCTAATGATAGTGTGACAAGGCTTCTGCACCATGAACGTAAAGAAACACTCATGAGAACCCGACTAATTCCCTTTGTGGCCCTGGGAATTAGTTGTTGTGGGAGCCGAAAACGTCCCTGAATACGGTCCTCCTAGCTTGCCTCTTCTGGATGGTGGGTAGTTTTATGAGCCTGGTGGTAGTCTGACCCTTCTTCTGTATCATGAACCTTAAGAAATGGTCATGAAAACCCGATCAATCCCTTTTGTGGCCTTGGGAGAATAGTTGTTATGGGAGTCGAAAGCGTCCCAGAATACGGGCCTACGTAGAGGTTGTGTTAGTATTTCCATGGGTAGTTTTACGAGCCTAGTTATAGTCTGACCCTTCTTCTGTATCATGAACCCAAAGAAATACTCCTGAGAACCCGATTAATCCTCTTTGTGGCCTTGGGAATGAGTTGTGGGAGCCGAAAGTGTCCCAGAAAACGGTCCTCCCAGCTTCTCTCCCGGCTGGTCCTCTTCCTTCCCTCCGCCATGAATATTCAGCCTCCGCTCTCCCTTACGTCTTCCATTACCCTCTTGCCTGCAGTCTCTCAGCCCCGGCCAGTTGACTTACATGCTGTCGAGTGTTTATGACCTTTCCACGACCTCTCTCTGTCTCTCTGGTTCTGGCTCTGTCTGTCTGTCACTCTCGCTCTCATTCATTCATTCATTCTCTTTTTTTCTTTTTTCTTTCGGATTTTTTCTTTCTTTTCTTTCTTTTTCTTTCTTTTCTTTCTTTTTCTTTTTTCTTTCGTTCTCTCATTCATTCTTTCATTTTTCCTTCCTTCTTTCTTATTCATTCTCTCTCTCTCTCTCTCTCTCTCTCTCTCTCTCTCTCTCTCTCTCTCTCTCTCTCTCTCTCTCTCTCTCTCTCTCTCTCTCTCTCTCTCTCTCTCTCTCTCTCTCTCTCTCTCTCTCTCCATCCCTCCCTCTCTCTAATGTAAATAAATGGTGTTTCTGAACTCATTTTACGCGTAGAATACAAGTTTTGAGCCTGGCAGTGGACTCCCTAATTCAGGACTAAGTCGACTCGAAAACTTTACTTCCCTGCTATCATAGTCCAGAATTAGTCTCATGTGTGTGTGTGTGTGTGTGTGTGTGTGTGTGTGTGTGTGTGATCTGTCTTATTACCTCTCTATATACGTCTACAATTTTTGTATCTATCCAATATACTATCTGTCTATCTCTCAATCTATTACTCTACCTGTATCTATCTATCTCCAACCATCTTACTATATCTCCTTTAGTATTGCATCTATCTATCAATCTATTAATCTATTATCTCCATTTATCTTTCCATCTCTCCATCAATATTACATCTATCCATCTGTTTCCATCAAGCTATTATCCATATCATCAAGGGAATAAGGATAGGAAAGGTGGGGTTAGGTGGAGTTGCCGGGGTGGAAGGGTAAGGATGGAGGGGGAGGGAGGGGGTGAATGGCCAGGGAGTGATAGTGCAAGGCGTGAGTGTAAATGTCCGTCATCCTCAGCCCAGCCTCGCCTCGCAGTGTTCAGCGGACGGCCCTTGGCAGGCGTTGTCGTGGCCTCGGTGTGCATGACAAACACTGGCGGCGGGCTGGACGAGGTGCGCCATTCTTTGGGATAACGAGCAACAGCGTCTGCCAGGGAGTGTGTGAGTGTGTCAGTCTGCCAAGGGGACGGCGGTGCGTGCTCGTCTGGGCCAATGCAACAGGTGTAGGGAGAGAGGGAGAGAGGGCGAGGGAGGGAGGGCGAAGGAGAGAGGGCGAGGGAGAGAGGGCGAGGGAGAGAGAGAGAGAGAGAGAGAGAAGGGAAGGGAAAGAAAAGGGAAGGAAAGGAAAGAGAGATCGCCTATGGGTCACATGTTTTCAAACATTTCGGCGCCCAAGCACACCTATTTGACAAGACTTTCGTAGCAGTTTAAGCATTTCTAGGGGTAGTTTGACCCTTCCTCTGTACCATGAACCTAAGAAACATATATTTGACAAGGCTTTCGTAGGAGTTTTGGGCATTTCCAACGGTAGTTGTATGAGCCTGGTGGTAGTTTCACCCTTCCTCTGTACCATGAACCTAAGAAACATATATTTGACAAGGCTTTCGTAGGAGTTTTGGGCATTTCCAAGGGTAGTTGTATCAGCCTGGTGGTGGTTTGACCCTTCTTCTGTACTGTGAACTTAAAAACACTCGATAGAACCCGATTAATCTCCCGATTTTGGCCTTTGGGAATAGTTGATGTGAGGAGTGGCAGCGTCTAACAATACCGCTGTTTGCTCCAGATGTGAAGGAAAAGGAGAGCAGACTTTCCTGGTTCATACGACAAGCGGGTTCACGGCGAGCACATCAGGTTCTGCCGAGTCACCGGCTTCGCTTGTCTAGAGGTCACAGTGGTGTGTCAACACGAGCTGTGCCGCCGCCACGCTCTCCCTCTCCTCCCTTCCCTCGCCTCTCTGCCTGAATAATGTCGCCACCTCACGCATTTTAATGAGTGTGACAACGTGACTGAAGAAGTGTACCACTCACTCGGGCGCATAAAAGCACTGAAAGGATGCTGTAGTTACGAATGAATGGCTAGCAGTTGTATATTTCATAATGTAGATGTTCAGTGGGGTAAAGAAGCCGAGTTATGATGATCTTAACGTAAATGAAGAAGCGTTACACGGACCCTGGGAATCATAAACATACTAGTAATTGATGTTGTAGTTATGAGTGAATGTCTAGCAGTTGTATATTTCTTGATGTTGATGTATAGTGGAGTAGAGAAGCCGAGTTATGATTATGTTAACGTCAATGAAGAAGCGTTCCACAAACTCTGGGAATCATAAACATACTATATTGTAGTTACGAGTTAATGTTCGCCAGTTGTCTTTTTTTGGTGTTAATGTTTTGTGGGGTAAAGAAGCCGAGGTATGATTGTGTTAACGTCAATGAAGAAGCGTAACACAGACACTAGGGAGGATAAACATACTTACTTAATGTTGTAGACACGTGTGAATTTCCTATACCGGTTATGTCTTTCTGGTGTTGATGTTTATTGAATGAGGTCTAAGTGCTAACGTGAATGAAGAAGCGGTCCACTGACTCTATAGCTCCCATAAGAATACTGAAAGGATGTTGTAGTTACTAATGAATGTTTAGCTGTTGTGTCTGTCCAGTGTTGATGTTTGGTGGATTGATTATTGCGGTAGTTATTGTGGTCTTAAGAGGACATGATTTATAAGGATATTGAAGTTTAGGTGGAAATATTTGGTACCTGATCGGGAGTTTTTTTATTATTATTTTTCTTTTTTTTACGTCGTGGCCTATTGCGCTGGTAGGCTTCTTCCGGTGGGTCCTGATGGTCGGCCCAAGGCTTCTTCCCGGTGGGGCCTGATGGTCGGCCCAGCCCGTTCTGGCGCAGGCGAGTGTTTATAGTGGCGCCATCTTGCACTGGCTCATGCTGCCCTCCCGGAGCTCATCTTTAATCCTAGAATCTTGAGTCCGGGTTGATAGGTGGTCTTCTGGACAGCATGTGGGTAGTTTTAAGCCACTCGGCGGCTGAAAAATCCCAGCTTGGTGGCCCCTGGCGGGTTTTAAACTCGCGTGGTCCTGATCGCGGCGCCGTCTCTCTATAGATTGAACCACAGTATTTGTGTGTGTGTGTGTGTGTGTGTGTGTGTGTGTGTGTGTGTGTGTGTGTGTGTGTGTTCTCTCTCTCTCTCTCTCTCTCTCTCTCTCTCTCTCTCTCTCTCTCTCTCTCTCTCTCTCTCTCTCTCTCTCTCTCTCTCTCTCTCTCTCTCTCTCTCTCTCTCTCTCTCTCTCTCTCTCTCTCTCTCTCTCTCTCTCTCACACACACACACACACACACACACACACACACACACACACACACACCTTCGTAGCTGTCAGGAAATAATCGACTATTCCTTCCTTCGCATGATGTTCCTGAGACGCACGCACGAAGTCACCGGAGTCAAAGGCCCATATTCTCAAACATTTCGGGGCTCACACCCCCACATTTGATTAAACTATCGTGGAGGTTGTTGTGGGTATTGCCATGGGTAGTTTTTTGAGTCTAGTGATAGTTTGACAAGGCTTATGCACCGTGAACGTTAAAAATACCCATGAGAACCCGACTTATCTGCTTTGTGGCCTTGGGAAATAGATGGTGTGAGAGGTGGAAGTGTCTGAGAATACCTTCCCAGGACCCACATTCTCAAACGTTTCGAGGCCTTGGGATCTCAATTTCAAAAGGCTCTCGTAGAAGTTGTAGGGATTTCCATGGTGTTTCCATATTTTTGGCGGTAATTTTGCAAGATTTCTACGCCATGAACAGGCAAAACACGCTTGAGAACCCGACGCATTATTCCTGTTGCCTTAGAAAAGTATCGTACCAAGAGCCCGAAGCCTTTGAGAATACGAGTCCCAGGGCTCTACACTCACCACCACCTCCCTGCGCTGCCCTCTCGTCCACGCCCTCCACGAAGCCTGTCATTATTACCGCTTCATCTGCCGTCATGTACTCTGCCGTTATTGATTTGCAGGTCGCACAGTACATCACACTATTCTGGCGGCCCCTACGCCCTTGTCGTGGACTTAACTCTAAGCCACGCCTCTTATTAGCCCACCAATATTCAGACAACATCCTCCCCATTTAGAGCAAGACTCATTACAGTCGATCTTCGGGGACTTCTGGGACCTGCACGCACCACACCCCCGTCCCTCTTGCTCAAAGGTGGAGTGACCAATCCTTGTAAGCTGAAAAATTTCAGCCTGAGCGGAACTCGAACCTCCGCCTGCCAGGCCGGAGCCTAACAGGGCAGAGCTTTATCCACTGAGCTACTGGAGCTGTCTCTGTGTGTGTGTGTGTGTGTGTGTGTGTGTGTGTGTGTGTGTGTGTGTGTGTGTGTGTGTGTGTGTGTGTGTGTGTGTGTGTGTGCGCGCACGGGCTTGGCTGGATTGTCGTGCTTGTTTACATGTTTTCCCTGTGATGTCATATTGTGGGCCTGACGTCATCAAGGTGTCCTCAGGTGTTGGGCTAAAATCAGCCTCGGCACAGTCGCCTTTTGATGTATTCCCAGACGCTTCTGGCTCCCACAACAACTAAGCCACAAAGGAGATTAATCGGGTTCTCATGAAGTTTTCACGTTCATGGTCCAGAAGCCTTGTCATATTATCGCTTGTTGTATATTTGTTTGTTTGGTTTTGCCCCTGAGCTGCTCCATTACTGCAAAACAATATATAAAAAACGTGTATGCCTACGGGACGATGCTTATTATCCCGCAAGGTGAGTGTCTTTATCCATAATATTTATCTTACTTTTAATATCCTGCAAAAGAAAGTGTGTATGTTTTCTTTTTGTGTTATTCCAAGACTCTCGCCACAAGGAACAATGTGAAGGATTACCGACACACACACACACACACACACACACACACACACACACACACACACACACACACACATTTTTCATCTAGGGGCAGTGATTAGCGTTTGTTTTTTAACTCTTAATTTTGCCCTTAAGCTGCTTTCTTTGTAGTAAACACACACACACACACACACACACACACACACACCTTGAGGGGACACTTTAGAACAATCCCGGACATCGCCACTTCCTGCCTCTCCGTGCACCGCCGCCCGCTGACAAACGTGACCTGGTTCCTCTCCTGAACGAAGCAACACCACCACCAGAACAGTGATATCCAAGCCCTTGTGTAGGTTATCAATGGCATGTGAATAATAGGCTAAGATTTCCCGTAGGCATATGCAGTGAAGTCTTGCTTATATTATCTTTGTTGTTCTTGATTATTGGTTGCTTATGTTTGTTTCTTTGTTATGTATTTTAAAATGTCTATTACTCTACCTTCCTGACCCTCCATTTTTATACTCCTCTACATTTTCTATTACTTTATCTCCCTGACCCTCCATTTTTATATTCTTCTACATTCTCTACTACTTTATCTCCCTGACCCTCCATTTTTATATTCTTCTACATTCTCTATTACTTTATCTCCCTGACCCTCCATTTTTATATTCTTCTACATTCTCTATTACTTTATCTCCCTGACCCTCCATTTGTATATTCTTCTACATTCTCTATTACTTTATCTCCCTGACCCTCCATTTTTATATTCTTCTACATTCTACTTTATCTCCCTGACCCTCCATCTTTATATTCCTCTACATTTGCTGGATTCTTTTGTTGCTGTTGTCTATATTGTTGTGCTTTTGTTTCTTAATTTTCTTCTTGTTCTTGTTGTTCTTGTTCTTGTTGTTCTTTTCTTCTTTATTGTTGTTATTATTATTATTATTATTATTATTATTATTATTATTATTATTATTATTATTATTATTATTATTATTATTATTATTATTATTATTATTACTGCTGCTGTTGTTGTTGTTGTTATTGTTGTTGTTGTTGTTGTTGTTGCCCTCCTCTTTCTCTTCCTTCTCCTCCTTTTCATTATCATCGTTATCATAAACTTGTTGCTACTACTACTACTACTACTACTACTACTACCACAACCACCACCTCTACTACTAAAAACTGCAAGGACAACTATTACTGCCACTACCATCACCCCGACCAACACGCTTCTATTACTACTACAATGGACCTTACTATTATACCTCTCCTCACGCCTCCTCTCCCCCCCTTCCCCCTCCCTCACACACATCCACCACGGTAACATATCGCCGCCGTACACTTTTCAGGATGGACTCAGACTCAGGGCCGCTCGTTGTCACCTGTCCCGCCGTTTGTCTCTCCTCCCCGCCCACTCGTCACCAGGAAGCGATGGCCTGCAACATTCACCTGCCCCTACCCCCCTCCACCCTGCTCCTTCCCCACCACCACCATCACCACCATCCCCTCCCATCATCACATACACACATAGCCAGCGCCGAGTCTCTTCCTTCCTCACCACACACACACACACACACACACACACACACACACACACACACACACACACACACACACACACACACACACACACACACACACCACGATGCATTCATTCTTATTTTTTTCGATTTTGTCTGTCTAGATTCGTTTTACAGTGCTTATTTTTTTATTTATTTTTACTACAACCGTGGAACTAAATTTATGTGATCTGTTTACGTCTTCCTATTGAAAACTTTCCGCTGGGTTCTTTACTGCGAAAAATGATCGTGTGTAATATTTTTGCTGGGATCTTATTTATACCTCACCGCTTGCAGGAATGTAGGAAGAATCTCTCACAGACTGAAAGAGGGGCGACCGCGGACCACTGACGACGAGACTGAAAGTGTGTGTTCGATTTGTTGCGTCAGCCAGTGAGAAAGGAGGAAAACGAGGGACGCATTGCTGCCTTGCCTCGTCTAATGTGGGTCAACCATGGGACAACGACATGAGTTGAATGGACGCAAGGGCCGAGAAGTGAGACGAAGAAATTATGAAAAGACGGACAATAACCAAAACGGCCGGGCGATAGAGAGACGGTTGACCTTCTTGTGATGTGGGTCAACGATGGGACAGGGATTTGCGGAGTGGGGAGGACCGAAGGGACAGCAGGTAAGGGGAGGAAAGGCTGAAAGGACGGCCAATTAGGAAAACACTATCCCATCTTCATTGGTATAGGCGGGCGATAGAGACACAGTTGGAGTTCTCGTGCTGTGCATGGGTCAGCTTGGGGTTGTCCCAAGCTGACCCATGCACAGCACGAGAACTCCAACTGAGTCTCTATCGCCCGCCTATACCACTGAAGATGGGAAGTTAATTGTCTTGTTAGCCTTTCCTCCTCTTAATTGCTGTCCCTTCGGTCCTCTCCACTTATGGAGTGGAATGGACGCAAGGGCCGAGAAGTAAGAGGAAGAAAGGCTGAAAAGACGGACATGAAGCAGAACAGTTTCGTCATGTTCACTTGTATAGGCGGACGATAGAGACACATGCAGTTGTAGTTCTCGTAAAGTGGGTCAACTCGGGACAGCGACATGAGTACAGTCCATACAAGCGCCGAGCAGTAAGAGAAAGAAAGTCTAAGATCCATATTCTTCAACGTACCGGGCTCCTATTACGACTTTCTCCCAAAGCCGCAGAGGAGATTAACAAGGTCTTCCTGGGTGATTTTTCCTGTTTATAAAGTGCAGTAGTCGTGTAAAGCTATCACGAGGATCACAAAACAGTCCATGGAAATCCCAGCAACTTCTACGAGAGGCTTTTCAAACCGGCGAACAGAGGCGCCGATACGTCTAGGAATACAGGATTAATTAAACAGACGGACAAAAACGAAAACATTGTAACATCTTCACTAGTTTAGGCAGACGATAACAAGACACAGTTGCCGGCCCCGTCGATGTGTGTTAACCAGTAGACAGACAGACATTCGATGCGGCGTGTGGAGTGGACGCGAGTACCGTCACGTGACGCCGAGGCCTCACGTGGGTTGGTCCGGGCGGCCTATTATAGTGAGGACTCTTATTGATTGCCTGCATGCACCCGTCCACGTGTGACAGAAACGTTCGCTGCTCGCTGGGAAGTCAAGGATGTGAACCGCCCAAACCCAACCCCCAACCCTCAACCCCAAGTTCCTTCTCTCTCTCAGTGGCTGGTTATTGGGCCCGAATTGAAATAGCCATGATGAAGGTAAGTTTATATGTTACACTCACCAGAAATATTCACTTCTCGCTGGAAAGTCAAGGATGTGAACCGCGCCAACCCCAACCCCAGGTTCCTTCTCTCTCAGCGGTTGGTTATTGGGCCCGAATTGAAATAGCCATGATGAAGGTAAGTTTATATGTTACACTCGCCAGTAATATTCGCTGCTCGCTGGAGAGTCATGCATGTGAACCGCCAACCCCCAACCCCAAGTTCCTTCTCCCTCTCAGCGGCTGGTTATTGGGCCCGATGTGAAATAGCCATGTTGAAGGTAAATCCACATGTTACACTCACCAGAAATATTCACTTCTCGCTGGAAAGTCAAGGATGTGAACCGCCCAACCCCAACCCCCAACCCCAAGTTCCTTCTCCCTCTCAGCGGCTGGTTATTGGGCCCGATGTGAAATAGCCATGTTGAAGGTAAATCCACATGTTACACTCACCAGTAATATTCGCTGCCCGCTGGAAAGTCAAGCATGTGAACCGCCCAACCCCAACCCAAAGCCCCCAACCCCAAGTTCCTTCTCTCTCTCAGTGGTTGGCTATTGGCCCCGATGTGAAATAACCATGACGAAGGTAAATCCATATGTTACACTTTAAAAAACGTTCGCTGCACGCTGGAAAGTCAAGCATGTGAACTGCCCGACCTCAAGGTCCTTTTCTCCCTCAGTGGCTGGTTATTGGGTCCGATGTGATGGCAGATACTGACACTGTTATTCTGCTTTATAGAGAAGTTATAACGTTTTGTATTCGAACTTGGGTCTTCGGGATTATCATGTTGAAGCTCTGATCACTCGGCCACTCACAAGTATCAATATGCTTTAATATCATAGACATAATAGCGGGAAGGATGTATATGTGAGATTGACGATATCTGTGAGTCCGTGAAATGTCGCATGATTTTATACCGAAAGCAACTTCATTTATCTTACTATATGTCTACAATACTATTCCCTTCTGGTAAGGCGGCCTGTGTGTGCCCTTGCGTATATTCAACTTCTCATGTCGTTGTCCCATGGTTGACTACGTACACGAGGGCGGCAGCAACTACTATATGGCCCTCGTTTTCTTCCTTCTCATTGGCAAATGCAACGAATCAAATATAAACTTTCAGCCGTATGTTACATTGACCAGAGCCACCCCCTTCATGAGCGAATACCATACTGTGAACTCCCAGCTATCTTGTCTCAACTCACTTACAGGGCTCAGTGGGATTTTGCACCGTGTAAACAAACCCGTGAATGAAGCAAGCACGATGGACTGTTTCTGCAAGGGCATTCTCAGACGCTTCTACCTCTCACGTTAACTACTTCCACAGGCCGAAAAAGGAGATTAATCGGGTTTTCAGGAGTGCTTTTAAGGTTCACGGTACAGAAGAAGGGTCAAACTACCACCAGGGTCATGAAAGTACCTCTGAAAATGCCCAAAACTCCAATGAAAGCCTTGTGAAATGTGTGCATGGACTGAAATGTTAAATAATACGGTCCCTGTAACTCTGCGCCGATTTGTTCTTTGATTTTATATCGAAAAGAAAGTCAGTGATCTTTTCAAGCGTCTGTGAGTACCGATCTTAAGTTCACCTGACACCAACGATACTAAGCATTTGAATTCTGGCCCCCATACCAACCTAAGGGCCATATTATTAAACTAATCGGAGCCTTAGCACATATATTTCAAGAGGCTCTCGCGGAAGTTGTCGAGTTTTCCATGGGTGTTTTCCTGAGCCTGGCGGTAATTTTGCAAGGCTTCCGCGCTGCAGTGAACGGGGAAAACACTCATATCAACCCAACGTAGCTCCTCTCTGGCCTTAAGAATAGTCGTAACAAGGACCAGAAGCTTTTGTTAATACCAGTCTCGAGTTATAGGGGTTTCCATGAGCCTGGCGGTAGTTTTACAAGGCTTCCGCGTAGTGAACGGGGAAAACACTGATGGCAACCCGACGTGGCTCCTCTCTGGCCTTAAGAATAGTAACAAGAACCCGAAACGTTTGATAATACCAGTCGGGAGCTATAAGGTTTCCAAGGGTGGTTTCCTTAGCCTGGCGGTAGTTTTGCAAGGCTTCCGCGCTGCGAACGGGGAAAACACTCATGGCAACCCAACGCAGCTTCTCTCTGGCCTTAAAAAAATGGCAACAAGAACCAGAAGCTTTTATTAATAGCAGCCTGAAGGTTCTCCGGACACCAACCACCATGAGACTTCCTGCCAATACCGAGGACACAGCGTTAGCGTGTTTGCAGATCGAGGTTAAAAGGTTTCGTTTGGCCTCTTCCCCTCCCTTCCTCTCTTAGGTTCACTCTAGCACTTAGGCCCGGAGGGGGAGGCTAACACGGCTAAACCCTCTCTCGGTTGACTCTATTTGTGTGTGTGTGTGTGTGTGTGTGTGTGTGTGTGTGTGTGTGTGTGTCTGGGTATCGGGTTTTGAGGCAATGGAATGAAAACTAAATGTCGATATTGTTCTTTTATTACAACATAATTCTTTACCGACCAACGTGACTTTCTTCCTAGTGAGCTGAATAATTTCCTTCTCTTCGTTTTATCTTTTCTTCCTTTCTTCTTCCTCTCTATTTCCGGTTTCATCTTCCCTTTTCTTAGCTTCCTCCTCTCGTCTGTCCCTCCTGTTCCGTGTTTACCGCCGCCTGCTCTCCCTGAATGTCTCTCTTTCATAATTTTTTTTTTTTTTTTTTACAGCAAAGGAGACAGCTCAAGGGCACAAAAAAGTAAACATTAATAAAAAAAAGCCCGCTACTCGCTGCTCCTAAAAAGAATCCAAAGAGGTGGCCGAAAGATAGGTCAGTTTCGGGAGGAGAGGTGTCCTGATACCCTCCTCTTGAAAGAGTTCAAGTCGTAGGCAGGAGGAAATACAGATGAAGGAAGATTGTTCCAGAGTTTACCAGCGTGAGGGATGAAAGAGTGAAGATGCTGGTTAACTCTTGCATAAGGGGTTTGGACAGTATAGGGATGAGCATGAGTAGAAAGTCGAGTGCAGCGGGGCCGCGGGAGGGAGGAATGCATGCAGTTAGCAAGTTCAGAAGAGCAGTCAGCGTGGAAATATCGATAGAAGATAGAAAGAGGCAACATTGCGGCGGAATTTAAGAGGTAGAAGACTATCAGTATGAGGAGGAGAGCTGATGAGACGAAGAGCCTTTGCCTCCACTCTGTCCAGAAGAGCTGTGTGAGTGGAGCCCCCCCACACATGAGATGCATACTCCATACGAGGGCGGACAAGGCCCCTGTATATGGACAGCAACTGTGCAGGGGAGAAGAACTGGCGGAGACGGTACAGAACGCCCAGCCTCGAGGAAGCTGATTTAGTAAGAGATGAGATATGAAGTTTCCAGTTGAGATTTTGAGTTAAGGATAGACCGAGGATGTTTAGTGTTGAGGAAGGTGATAGCTGGGTGTTGTCAAAGAATAGGGGATAGTTGTTTGGAAGATTGTGTCGAGTGGATAGGTGGAGAAACTGTGTTTTTGAGGCGTTGAAGGACACCAGGTTCTTCTTGCCCCAATCGGAAATAATAGTAAGGTCTGAGGCTAAGCGTTCTGCAGCCTCCAGCCTTGAGTCGTTAAGTTCCTGAAGGGTGGGTCTTCTATTAAAAGAAGTTGAATAATGCAGAGTGGAATCATCGGCGTAGGAATGGATAGGACAGTTCGTTTTGGAAAGAAGATCATCAATGAACAACAGAAAAAGAGTTGGAGATAGGACAGAACCCTGTGGGACACCACTGTTAATAGATTTAGGGGAAGAACAGTGACCGTCTACCACGGCAGAAATAGAACGGTCAGAAAGGAAACTGGAGATAAAGGTACAGAGAAGGATAGAAACCGTAGGAGGGTAGTTTAGAAAGCAAAGATTTGTGCCAGACCCTATCAAAAGCTTTTGATATGTCCAGCGCAATAGCAAAAGTTTCACCGAAACGGCTAAGAGAGGATGACCAAGAGTCAGTTAAGAAGGCTAGGAGATCACCAGTAGAACGCCACTTGCGGAACCCATACTGGCGATCAGATAGAAGGTCAGAAGTGGAAAGGTGCTTTTGAATCTTCCGGTTAAGGATTGATTCAAAAGCTTTAGATAGACAAGAAAGTAAAGCAATAGGACGGTAGTTTGAGGGATTGGAGCGGTCACCCTTCTTAGGTACAGGCTGTATGAAGGCATACTTCCAGCAAGAAGGAAAGGTAGATGTTGACAGGCAGAGGCGAAAGAGTTTGACCAGGCAGGGTGACAGCACGGAGGCACAGTTTTTAAGGACAATAGGAGGCACTCCATCAGGTCCATAAGCCTTCTGAGGATTGAGGCCAGAGAGGGCATAGAAAACATCATTTTGAAGAATCTTTATAACAGGCATAAAGGAGTCAGAGGGGGATGAGTAGGAGGAATATGCCCAGAATCGTCCAGAGTGGAGTTTTTAGAAAAAGTTTGAGAGAAGAGTTCAGCCTTAGAGATAGATGAGACGGCCGGGTTGCCGTCCGGACGGAGGAGTGACGGGAACGATGAAGAAGTGAAGTGGGAGGAGATGTTGTTGGCTAGATGCCAGAAGTCACGGGAAGAGTTAGAGAAAGCAAGGTTTTGACATTTTCTATTAATGAAAGAATTTTTGGTTAGTCGGAGAATAGATTTGGCACGATTTCGGGCAGAAATGTAAAGTTCATAATTAGCATTAGTTTGAAGGCTCTGGTATCTTTTGTGAGCTACCTCTCTATCATTGACAGCACGAGAACAAGCGTGATTAAACCAAGGCTTTTTAGCGTGAGGAGTAGAGAAAGAACATTATAATTAACTCCCGTTGTCTGATTATAATGACGTGGCTTTCCCTTCCTCATGCGCTGGGTGTGCTGACCGTGAACCAATTAGTTAACACAGGCTGAGTGGTCAGCGTGCGGGCGTGTTGTCCTGGG
Source organism: Eriocheir sinensis (assembly GCF_024679095.1). Classification (NCBI taxonomy): domain Eukaryota; kingdom Metazoa; phylum Arthropoda; class Malacostraca; order Decapoda; family Varunidae; genus Eriocheir; species Eriocheir sinensis. The sequence continues at coordinate 19,779 of NW_026111101.1, read as the reverse complement.
GAATTCGGGTTCAAGTCGCGCCCGCCGCTACAAGCTGACAATTTTCAGTCATCGCCGAGTGGCTTAAAACTACGCACAGGCTGTCCTGAAGACCACCCATGAACCCGGACTCTAGCGAAACTCTCTACAGTGGAGCAAAGATGAGTTCCGGGGGACAGCATGAGTCAGACAAGATGACCACATTATAAACTCTTGCCTGCAACACGAACGGGCTGGGGCCGACCACCAGGCCCCGTCAAGACAGCCTACCGGCGCAACAGGCCGAACATAAAAATAAAAACATATAGATAAATAAAAATAAATTTACGTAGCCGGGTATGCTCGCCAATTCGTACGCAACTCTCCAATTTATACTCATGAAATCTCTAGAAAACCGAGCTGCTTTTCCTTTCTTCCTCTTCCTCCTCCCCCTCCTCTTCTTCCTTTCCCTTTCCTCTTTATTTTCTTCCTGTTCCTGTTTCTCTTCCTCTTTCTTTTATTCCTCCTTCCTTCTATTGTCAAAGCAAAGAATGATAGACACTATTTCAACTACTCATAGGTTATATTTTGTTCAGATGTTTAATTTCACACTATTATGTACTGCCTTCATGCCCCTGACAGGAGTGCTAACAGGAGTGACGCGCTCAACGTGACAAACACTCCTGCTCGTTTATGGCAACAGTTCACACTGAGAAGCCGCCCGGAGCTGTCACTAACTCGAGCACCTCAACACTTTTCCCACTCGCCAGACCTTTTTCCTTTTCCCCTCGAGAGCCCGTCGCCGCACGTCCCGCCCCTCAAGCGCCGCATCGTGGACCCGTCATCCCCTAGTTACCCTTCCTGCCCTATCTCAAGCATCAGCAGTGGCGGCCCTCGCGCAGCCCCCGGAACACTGCCATATCTTGGGCATCAGTGCGTGCCGGCGTGAGTCCTGCTGTCCGCCCTGTCACCGGCCGCCCGCCACCCACCCATCAAGGCAGGAAGGGTGCCGCCAAAACTGTTTTCCGCCTTGCTGGGTCAGAGGGCCGTAGTTCAGTGTTCTTAAACGCTTCTGCCCCTCACATCAGCTATTTCCAGAGGCCAAAAAGGGGATTAATCGGGTTCTAAGGAGTGTGTCTTTAGGTTCATGGCTTTCGTAGGAGTTGTGGGCTTTTCCGAGGAGCTTTTTGACCGCGGTTTGAGTTTGACCATGAACCCTTAAAAACACTCATTATTACTGTTTTGACAATGGTGGGAGTTTGACAAGGCTTCTGTATCATGAACTCTAAAAAACACTCATTACTATTAAACATTTCGTTGCCCAGGCACATACGTTTGACATGGCTTTCGTAGGAGTTAAGGGCGATTCCTGGGGGTAGTGTTTTGACCATAGTGGGAGTTTGACAAGGCTTCTGTATCATGAACTCTTAAAAACACTCATTATTACTGTTTTGACAATAGTGGGAGTTTGACAAGGCTTCTGTATCATGAACTCTAAAAAACACTCATTATCAAACATTTCGTCGCCCAGGCTCATACGTTTGACATGGCTTTCGTGGGAGTTAAGGGCATTTCCTGGGGGTAGTGTTTGACCATAGTGGGAGTTTGGCAAGGCCTCTCTACCATGAACCCCAAAAGCACACATGAGAACGCATTTTATCTGTTTTTTGACCTTTATAAATAATTGATGTGAAAATCTGTATCTTTAAAGAAAAGTTCGAACTTTTTTCGCCACACTCAGTTAAACTTGACCAAATGTTTATCCCGCCCGCGTTGTTTTAAAACTTGGCCTAATGTATCACGTGAAGGCGACGCGGCGGAAAGAGTAGCGAGGAGTGGGCTCCCAGCGGTGAGGGATTGCCTGGACCCAGCGTGGAGGATTTTGGTTAAGGATTCGCTGATGGATTTGGTAAACGATTTGGTTATGGGTTTGGTTATTTTTGGTTATGGATTTGGTTAAGGATTGGTTATTGATCACATGACCCCTTCACCCCAACACACACACACACACACACACACACACACACACACACACACACACACACACCAACCACCCTTCTCCACCTCCCCCATTACTCATCACATAAATCTCACTGTACTTTGTGTATTTTCAGCCTTATGGCTGCCAATAAATGAATAAACCATTTATTATTATTATTATTATTATTATTATTATTATTATTATTATTATTATTATTATTATTATTATTATTATTATTATAATTATTATTATTTTTATTACACACACACACACACACACACACACACACACACACACACACACACACACACACAGACCGCACACACACAGACCGCCCTCACCCCACCCATACACAGACAGCATCTCCTCCCCCCCCAACACCCACTCAAACATACCCTCAAGCATTCTAACACTGTTCTCTGTCCTTTCAGGTAATCACGAATGAGAGTTCTCTTTCTGTCTCTTGGCGGCTACGCGTCACTTGACTTCCTCTTCTTAACTCCGGCAACACCACCTTGGGCTTGTCGCCGTCCATAGCTAAGGTAAGAAGGGATGGAATTGGCTTGCCGCCGTCATGATTTAGGTAAGAAGGGATGGAATTGGCTTGCCGCCGTCAGTAGTAGATGGCAGAAGATAAAGTTTTGGGCATACCATATAGCTGCACGTGGCCTCGGTGCTCAGCTCCGTTGCGTTAGCCCTTGAGCCTGTGTTTGGCAAGGGATAGAAGTGTATGTGTGTCTCCTTTAATCTGTTTTGTTGTTCTAGGAAGAGATAAGATGTGGATAGAAAAGATTAAAAGAAAACAAGAAAAAATTAAAAAAGATAAAAGGATAAAGAGAGAGAGAGAGAGAGAGAGAGAGAGAGAGAGAGAGAGAGAGACCCCTTTGATAATAATCAGGTATATAATAACAATAACAAAAATAACGAAGGCCGGGATGTGGTGTTTATGCGCAGTCAAACAATGCCTGATTGAAGTGAATGTGTGTGTGTGTGTGTGTGTGTGTGTGTGTGTGTGTGTGTGTGTGTGTGTGTGTGTGAAAAATGTGTGTGCTTTGACAGGTGACGAGAGAGGAGGTAAGGGTTCAGTCTGTGTGTGTGTGTGTGTGTGTGTGTGTGTGTGTGTGTGTGTGTGTGTGTGTGTGTGTGTTTTGACAGGTGCCTAGGCGTGGGGGAGCGGGTGAGGGAAGGGAAAGGGGTAGGGGACAGTCTGCAGGCAACACTTCCCCGAACTGTGTCCTGCATTGGGCGGGGGAGTGAGGGAGAAAACTTCCCGCGCCTTGCCTCGGGGACACGCCAAGGTTTTCATGGCCACAATACATCACTCTTTCTTCTTTGTGTATAGAAGTTTCAAGGTTGCCAAATGTATCGCCCCAAAACTGTAGTGAGGAGGTCTGAAGATACGTTTTCTGCTTCTGTGTATTTAGGTTTCAACCCTTCCGGAGATATTGAAGTTAAATTATATGGAATTAAATGCTCCCAATATGTAGTGAAGGGGTTCAGATGTGCTTCCTTCTGTGTATATATTAAGTTTCAACGCTTTCAAAGATACGTTTTCTGCTTTTGTGTATGTATGTTCCAACGCTTCCGAAGATATTCAAGTCAAATTATATGGAATCAAATGCTCCTAAAATGTAGTGAAGGGGTTTAGGTGTTTCTTTCCGTGTATATATTAAGTTTCAATGTTTCTGAAGATAATCATCAACCAAATCCATAACCAAATCCTTAACCAAATCATTAATCCATCACCGAATCCTTAACCAAATCCATCACCAAATCTTTAATTAAAACCTTTCACCAAACCCATAACCAAATCCTCAAAGATGTCATGAGTTTTACATATGCGTTTTCTCCTTTGTATAATACTTTTCAACGCTTCTAAAGGTAATGCTCAGAAACTGTTGTGAGGAATTTTAAAGGTATGTTTTCTTGTGTAAATTCCATACTGACAGATTGGGAGAAGTGGTGTTGTCAAGAAGGTGTTAATTTATCGTCCAGCCTCCTCTTGACACCACCTCCTCTCCCATACGTTTTCTTCTCTGTATACTTATGTTTCAACGCTTCCAAAGATATTTCTCCTAAAGTGTGGTGAGGAGTTCTTAAGGTTCGTTTTCTTCTTTGTGGAGGTCCATTTAAACGCCCCAAAAGTAGTGCCTCTGAAAATAATATAAGGTGGTGTTCTAGAGATTTGTTTTGTTCTTTTGTTTATTAAAGTTTCATCGCTTCTAAATGTAATGCCCCTAAAGTGTAGTGAGGAGTTCTAAATATACATTCCCCCCTTCTACCTCTCTTTCTGTTTCTCATCTTCCTTCTCTCCTTCCCTTCCCCCTTCCCCCTTTCTCTCTAGTTGTTCCCTCCCTCTACTTCTCTATTTCCGTTTTTCATCCGTTTCCTCTTTGTACATATGCATTTCAACGCCTCCAAAAGCAATAGTCCAGAAATACAGTGAGAAGCTTTAAGATGCAAAGGCCATTTAGCTCCCGGGCTGTCCCAACACTTCCTTCGTGAAAACTTTGATTGCAGGAAGTGGAGACAGCTCGGCAGGCAGAGTGGTGGTGTCCCTGAAGGCTGGAGGCGAGAAGCATTGGCGAGAGAAGTTTGTCATTATGTTTATCTCCTCCTCCTGTTCTTGTTCCTTTCTCTATCAACTCTCTCATTTTCTCTTTTTCGGCGTCTCTGGTGACTGGGTGCAGCTGAACAGGTGGGTTACTGTTTCCGCACTTCACTCTCTGCCTTGTTCGTCTCTTTTTTTTTTTTTTTTTTTTTTTTTTTACAGCAAAGGAGACAGTTCAAGGACACACAAAAATCAAACATTAATAAAAAAAAAAGCCCGCTGCTCACTGCTCCTAAAAAGAATCCAAAGAGGTGGCCGAAAGATAGGTCAATTTCGGGAGGAGAGGTGTCCTGATACCCTCCTCTTGAAAGAGTTTAAGTCGTAGGCAGGAGGAAATACAGATGAAGGAAGAGTGTTCCAGAGTTTACCAGCGTGAGGGATGAAAGAGTGAAGATGCTGGTTAACTCTTGCATAAGGGGTTTGGACAGTATAGGGATGAGCATGAGTAGAAAGTCGAGTGCAGCGGGGCCGCGGGAGGGGGGGAGGCATGCAGTTAGCAAGTTCAGAAGAGCAGTCAGCGTGGAAATATCGATAGAAGATAGAAAGAGAGGCAACATTGCGGCGGAATTTAAGAGGTAGAAGACTATCAGTATGAGGAGGAGAGCTGATGAGACGAAGAGCCTTAGCCTCCACTCTGTCCAGAAGAGCTGTGTGAGTGGAGCCCCCCCACACATGAGATGCATACTCCATACGAGGGCGGACAAGGCCCCTGTATGGACAGCAACTGTGAGGGGGAGAAGAACTGGCGGAGACGGTACAGAACGCCCAGCCTCGAGGAAGCTGATTTAGTAAGAGATGAGATATGAAGTTTCCAGTTGAGATTTTGAGTTAAGGATAGACCGAGAATGTTTAGTGTTGAGGAAGGTGATAGCTGGGTGTTGTCAAAGAATAGGGGATAGTTGTTTGGAAGATTGTGTCGAGTGGATAGGTGGAGAAACTGTGTTTTTGAGGCGTTGAAGGACACCAAGTTCTTCTTGCCCCAATCGGAAATAATAGTAAGGTCTGAGGCTAAGCGTTCTGCAGTCTCCAGCCTTGAGTCGTTAAGTTCCTGAAGGGTGGGTCTTCTATTAAAAGAAGTTGAATAATGCAGAGTGGAATCATCGGCGTAGGAATGGATAGGACAGTTCGTTTTGGAAAGAAGATCATCAATGACCAACAGAAAAAGAGTGGGAAATAGGACAGAACCCTGTGGGACACCACTGTTAATAGATTTAGGGGAAGAACAGTGACCGTCTACCACGGCAGAAATAGAACGGTCAGAGAGGAAATTGGATATAAAGTTACAGAGAAGGATAGAAACCGTAGGAGGTAGTTTAGAAAGCAAAGATTTGTGCCAGACCCTATCAAAAGCTTTTGATATGTCCAGCGCAATAGCAAAAGTTTCACCGAAACGGCTAGAGAGGATGACCAAGAGTCAGTTAAGAAGGCTAGGAGATCACCAGTAGCACGCCCCTTGCAGAACCCATACTGGCGATCAGATAGAAAGTCAGAAGTGGAAAGGTGCTTTTGAATCTTCCGGTTAAGGATTGATTCAAAAGCTTTAGAAAAACAAGAAAGCAAAGCTACAGGACGGTAGTTTGAAGGATTGGGCGGTCACCCTTCTTAGGTACAGGCTGTATGAAGGCATACTTCCAGCAAGAAGGAAGGTAGATGTTGACAGGCAGAGGCGAAAGAGTTTGACCAGGCAGGGTGACAGCACGGAGGCACAGTTTTAAGGACAATAGGAGGCACTCCATCAGGTCCATAAGCCTTCTGAGGATTGAGGCCAGAGGGCATAGAAAACATCATTTTGAAGAATCTTTATAACAGGCATAAAGGAGTCAGAGGGGGGATGAGTAGGAGGAATATGCCCAGAATCGTCCAGAGTGGAGTTTTTAGAAAAAGTTTGAGAGAAGAGTTCAGCCTTAGAGATAGATGAGACGGCAGTGTTGCCGTCAGGACTGAGGAGTGGAGGGAAAGATGAAGAAGTGAAGTTGGAGGAGATGTTTTTGGCTAGATGCCAGAAGTCACGGGAAGAGTTAGAGAAAGCAAGGTTTTGACATTTTCTATTAATGAAAGAATTTTTTGGTTAGTCGGAGAATAGATTTGGCACGATTTCGGGCAGAAATGTAAAGTTCATAATTAGTATTAGTTTGAAGGCTCTGGTACCTTTTGTGAGCTACCTCTCTATCATTGACAGCACGAGAACAAGCGTGATTAAACCAAGGCTTTTTTGCGTGAGGAGTAGAGAAAGAACAAGGAATGTATGCCTCCATTCCAGAGACAATCACCTCTGTGATGCGCTGAGCACACACAGAGGGGTCTCTATCCTGGAAGCAATAATCATTCCACGGGAAATCGGAAAAGTACATCCTCAGGTCGTCCCACCGAGCTGAAGCAAAATGCCAGAAGCATCGCCTCTTCGGTGGGTCCAGAGGGTGTGCAAGAGCGATAGGACAGGATGCAGAAATAAGATTGTGATCGGAGGAGCCCAACGGAGAGAACAGTTTGACAGAATAAGCAGAAGGGTTTGAGGTAAGGAAGAGGTCTAGAATGTTGCGCCGATCTCCAAGACGGTCGGGAATACGTGTAGGGTGCTGGACCAACTGCTCTAGGTCGTTGAGGATAGCAAAGTTGTAGGCTTGTTCACCAGGATGGTCAGTGAAAGAGGATGAAAGCCAAAGCTGGTGGTGAACATTGAAATCTCCTAGGATGGAGATTTCAGCGAAGGGAGAGTGGGTCAAGATGTGCTCCACTTTGGAATTCAAATAGTCAATGAATTTTACATAGTTGGTAGAGTTAGGTGAGAGATAAACAGCACAGATGTATTTAGTAATAGAATGACAATGAAGTCTTAACCAGATGGTGGAAAATTCAGAAGAGTCAAGGTCGTGGGCACGAGAGCAAGTGATGTCGTTGCGCACGTAGGCGCAACATCCAGCTTTGGATTGAAATTTAGGATAGAGATAGTAGGAGGGAACAGAGTAGAGATTGCTGTCAGTAGCCTCAGAAACCTGTGTTTCGGTAAGGAAGAGAAGGTGAGGTTTAGAGGAGGAGAGATGATGTTCCACAGAATGAAAATTAGAGCGAAGACCGCGAATGTTGCAGAAATTGAGAAGAAAGAGGTTCGAGGAGTTATCAAGACACCTCTCGGGTCGGCAGCCAGAAGGGGAGTCCTCCCTGGGGGAATTTGTGGTCCCCCCCCCAGTCGGGGACTCCGAGGCTTGGTGAATGTGCGCCATTTTGAAATTTTAATTTTGGGAAAAGGTGTATATGTTGTGTGAATGTAGTGTGGTGTGGATAAAGAGAGGATCTGTCTTTAGAGAGCATGCTGAACTACTCTCCGGTCTTACATAATAATAATAACCAATAATAATAATAATAATAATAACAATAATAATAACCATAGGGAGAACATGTTAGCAGTCTTTGTGTATGGGAGGCAGGCGAGAGGTATTGGCAAGGGAAGTTACTCGTATCATTTCTAGCTCCTGCTGCTGCTGCTGCTCTTCCTTTCTCTATCACACGTTATTTTCAGCTCCTGCCTCAGTTCCTGATTCCGCGCCTGCTCCTCCTCCTGCTTCTTTATCTATCAACGCCAAACACTACACAGGGAATGGTCGTTGTGTTTTGTGTATGTTTTGGCAGCTTACAAACCCGCTGAGTTGATTGGGACGAAATAATGATACAATGAGTCGAGGACCTTACGAAGAGTGTCTGACGAACTAATTGAAGTTTGCAATGAGCGAGTTCGGAACCAAGTTAGCGCCAAGACTTGTTGAGAACGTAACTTGTGAAGGAGCGTCGCGTCGGCCAGTGAGGACTTGAGGAGGCTACTATTATACCGAATTTAACTTCACTAAACTGTTGATACAAATGTCACTCCTCTGGTTCATTGTATTTGTAAGGTTTTCTCAGAGACGAACAAATCACCATTCCCAGCAGAAACATATATCTGTCCAACCTACCCTATCTAACCTTTGCCTCCTCTTGGCTAACCTAATCTAACCTAACTTAACCTCTATCTGTCCAACCTACCCTATCTAACCTTTGCCTCCTCTTGGCTAACCTAATCTAACCTAACTTAACCTCTATCTGTCCAACCTGCCCTATCTAACCTTTGCCTCCTCTTGTCTAACCTAATCTAACCTAACCTCTATCTGTCCAACCTACCCTATCTAACCTTTGCCTCCTCTTGTCTAACCTAATCTAACCTAACTTAACCTCTATCTGTCCAACCTACCCTATCTAACCTTTGCCTCCTCTTGTCTAACCTAATCTAACCTAACTTAACCTCTGTCTCCCCTTGTGTGACTTACCCTAACCTTTGCATCTCCTTATCTAATACTTTGTGACCTTCAGTTTCCCTCGTGAAATGAAAACAAATGCAAATATCTCAAATTCATCAGCTATTTTCTCATCCCCATTATATATTTCACAGTTTCCTTTGCTAATTTAAAGAGATATACAACAGGAACAAACTCAACAACTTTTTTTACATTCCCATTATTTATTTTAGTTTCTTTTGCTTGCGAAATGAAAACAAATGCAAACAGAAAAATCACGTCAACTATTTCACATTCTAAATTATATACATGTGTCTATTCCGACGTTCAAAAGATAGAGATCATGAATTAACTCAACACTTTTCACATTCCTCTCGACTGACTCACCCACAAACTCCTTCCCTTAGACCGTCCTTTACTCTCCTCCCTTTCATTTCCTCTCCTCTCCTTCTTTCTCCTCCTCTCCTTCTCTTTCATTTCCTCTCCTCTCCTTCTTTCTCCTCCTCTCCTTCTCTTTCTTTTCCTCTCCTCTCATTTCATTTCTTTCCCTTTCCTCTTTTTCCCTTTCCTCCCCTTCCCTCTCTTTCCCTCTCCTTCTCTTTCTTTCCCTCTCCTCTCCTTCCCTTTCTTTCCCTCTCCTCTCCTTCCCTTTCTTTCCCTCTCCTCTCCTTCCCTTTCTTTCTCTCTCCTCTCCTTCCTTTCTTTCCCTCTCCTCTCCTTCCCTTTCTTTCCCTCTCCTCTCCTTCCTTTCTTTCCCTCTCCTTCCCTTTCTTTCCCTCTCCTCTCCTTCCCTTTCTCTCCCTCTCCTCTACTTCGTTTCTTTCTCTCAGATCTCATTCCTTTATTTCCCTCTTCTCTCCTTCCCTTTCTTTCCCTCTCCTCTCATTCCTTCCTTTCCCTCTCCGTCCCTTTCTTTCCCTCCCCCCGCGTTCCTTTCTTTCCCTCTCCTCTCCTTCCCTTTCTTTCCCTCTCCTCTCCTTCCCTTTCTTTCCCTCTCCTCTCCTTCCTTTCTTTCCCTCTCCTCTCCTTCCTTTCTTTCCCTCTCCTCTCCTTCCTTTCTTTCCCTCTCCTCTCCTTCCCTTTCTTTCCCTCTCTCCTTCCTTTCTTTCCCTCCTCTCCTTCCTTTCTTCCCTCTCCTTCCCTTTCTTTCCCTCTCCTCTCCTTCCCTTTCTTTCCCCCTCCTCTCCTTCCTTTCTTTCCCTCTCCTTCCCTTTCTTTCCCGCTGCGCTCCTTCCCTTTCTTTCCCTCTCCTCTCCTTCCCTTTCTTTCCCTCTCCTCTCCTTCCCTTTCTTTCCCTCTCCTCTCCTTCCCTTTCTTTCCTCTCCTCTCCTTCCCTTTCCCCTCTCTTTCCCTTTCTTTCTTCTCCTCTCCTTCCCTTTCTTTCCCTCTCCTCTCCTTCCCTTTCTTTCCCCTCTTTCCTTTCTTTCCTCTCCTCTCCTTCCTTTCTTTCCCTCTCCTCTCCTTCCCTTTCTTTCTCTCTCCTCTCCTTCCCATTCTTTCCCTCTCCTTTCCTTCCCTTTCTTTCTCTCTCCTCTCCTTCCCTTTCTTTCCCTCTCCTCTCCTTCCTTTCTTTCTCTCTCCTCTCCTTCCCTTTCTTTCCCTCTCCTCTCCTTCCTTTCTTTCTCTCCTCTCCTTCCCTTTCTTTCTCTCTCCTCTCCTTCCTTTCTTTCCCTCTCTTCTCTCCTTTCCCTCGCCTCTCCTTCCCTTTCTTTCCCTCTATTCTCCTTCCCTCTCTTTCCCTCTCCTTCCCTTTCTTTCCTCCTCTCCTTCTCTTTCTTTCCCTCTCCTCTCCTTCCCTTTCTTTCCCTCTCCTTCTCTTTCTTTCCCTTTCCTCTCCTTCTCTTTCTTTCCCTCTCCTCTCCTTCCCTTTCTTTCCCTCTCCTTCCCTTTCTTTCCCTCTCCTTCTCTTTCTTTCCCTCTCCTCTCATTCACTTTCTCTCTCCTCTCCTTCCCATTCTTTCCCTCTCCTCTCCTTCCCTTTCTTTCCCTCTCCTCTCCTTCCTTTCTTTCTCTCTCTCCTTCCCTTTCTTTCCCTCTCCTCTCCTTCCTTTCTTTCTCTCCTCTCCTTTCTTTCCCTTCCCTCTTCGTCCTTTCTTTCCCTTCTCTCTCCTTCCTTTCTTTCTCTCCTCTCCTTCCCTTTCTTTCACTCTCCTCTCCTTCCCTTTCTTTCCCTCTCCTCTCCTTCCCTTTCTTTCCCTCTCCTCACCTTCCCTTTCTTTCCTCTCCTCTCCTTCCTTTCTTTCCCTCTCCTCTCCTTCCTTTCTTTCCCTCTCCTCTCCTTCCTTTCTTTCCCTCTCCTTCCTTTCTTTCCCTCTCCTCTCCTTCCTTTCTTTCCTCTCCTCTCCTTCCCTTTCCCTCTCCTTTCCTTTCTTTCCCTCTCCTCTCCTTCCCTTTCTTTCCCTCTCCTCTCCTTCCCTTTCTTTCCCTCTCCTCTCCTTCCCTTTCTTTCCCTCTCCTTCCCTTTCTTTCCCTCTCCTCTCCTTCCTTTCTTTCCCTCTCCTTCCCTTTCTTTCCCTCTCCTCTCCTTCCCTTTCTTTCCCTCTCCTCTCCTTCCTTTCTTTCCCTCTCCTTCCCTTTCTTTCCCTCTGCTCTCCTTCCCTTTCTTTCCCTCTCCTCTCCTTCCCTTTCTTTCCCTCTCCTCTCCTTCCTTTCTTTCTCTCTCTCCTTCCTTTCTTTCCCTCTCCTCTCCTTCCTTTCTTTCTCTCTCCTCTCCTTCCCTTTCTTACCCTCTCCTCTCCTTCCTTTCTTTCTCTCCTCTCCTTCCCTTTCTTTCTCTCCTCTCCTTCCCTTTCTTTTCCTCTCCTCTCCTTCCCTTTCTTTCCCTCTCCTCTCATTCCCTTTCTTTCTCTCTCCTCTCCTTCCCTTTCTTTCCCTCTCCTCTCCTTCCCTTTCTTTCTCTCCTCTCCTTCCTTTCTTTCCTCTCCTCTCCTTCCCTTTCTTTCCTCTCCTCTCCTTCCTTTTCTTTCCCTCTCCTCTCCTTCCCTATCTTTCCCTCTTCTTCCCTTTCTTTCCCTCTCCTCTCCTTCCCTTTCTTTCCCTCTCCTTCCCTTTCTTTCCCTCTCCTCTCCTTACCAATCTTTCCCTCTCCTCTCCTTCCTTTCTTTCCCTCTCCTCTCCTTCCCTTTATTTCCCTCTCCTCTCCTTCCCTTTCTTTCCCTCTCCTCTCCTTCCCTTTCTTTCCCTCTCCTCTCCTTCCCTATCTTTCATTCTCCTCTCCTTCCTTTCTTTCCCTCTCCTCTCCTTCCCTTTCTTTCCCTCTCCTCTCCTTCCCATTCTTTCCCTTTCTTCTTTCCTTCCCATTCTTTCCCTCTCCTCTCCTTCCCTTTCTTTCCCTCTCCTCTCCTTCCCTCTCTTTCCCTCTCCTTTCCTTTCTTTCCCTCTCCTCTCCATTCCATTCTTTCCCTCTCCTCTCCTTCCCTCTTTTTCCCTCTCCTCTCCCTCTCTTTCCCTCTCCTTCCCTTTCTTTCCCTCTCCTTCCCTTTCTTTCCCTCTCTCCTTCCCTCTCTTTCCCTCTCCTCTCTCTTCCTCTCTTTCCCTCTCCTCTCTCTTCCTTTCTTTCCCTCTCCTCTCCTTCCCTCTCTTTCCCTCTCCTCTCCTTCCCTTTCTTTCCCTCTCCTCTCCTTCCCTCTCTTTCCCTCTCCTCTCCTTCCCTCTCTTTCCCTCTCCTCTCCTTCCCTCTCTTTCCCTCTCCTCTCCTTCCCTTTCTTTCCCTCTCCTCTCCTTTCCATTATTTTCCTCTCCTCTCCTTCCCTTTCTTTCCCTCTCCTTCCCTTTCTTTCCCTCTCCTCTCCTTTCCATTCTTTCCCTCTCCTCTACTTCCCTTTCTTTCCCTCTCCTCTCTTTCCATTTCGTTTCCTCTCCTCTCCTTCCCTTTCTTTCCCTCTCCTCTCCTTCCCTTTCTTTCCCTCTCCTCTCCTTTCCATTCTTTCCCTCTCCTCTCCTTCCCTTTCTTTCTCTCTCCTCTCCTTCCCTTTCTTTCCCTCTCCTCTCCTTCCCTTTCTTTCCTTCTCCTCTCCTTTCCATTCTTTCCCTCTCCTCTCCTTCCCTTTCTTTCCCTCTCCTCTCCTTCCCTTTCTTTCCCTCTCCTCTCCTTTCCATTCTTTCCCTCTCCTCTCCTTCCCTTTCTTTCCCTCTCCTCTCCTTCCCTTTCTTTCCATCTCCTTCCCTTTCTTTCCCTCTCCTCTCCTTTCCTTTCTTTCCCTCTCCTCTCCTTCCCTTTCTTTCCCTCTCCTCTCCTTCCCTTTCTTTCCCTCTCCTCTCCTTCCCTTTCTTTCCCTCTCCTCTCCTTTCCATTCTTTCCCTCTCCTCTCTTTCCCTTTCGTTCCCTCTCCTCTCCTTCCCTTTCTTTCCCTCTCCTCTCCTTCCCTTTCTTTCCCTCTCCTCTTTTTCCCTTTCTTTCCCTCTCCTCTCCTTTCCATTCTTTCCCTCTCCTCTCTTTCCCTTTCGTTCCCTCTCCTCTCCTTCCCTTTCTTTCCCTCTCCTCTCCTTCCCTTTCTTTCCCTCTCCTCTCCTTCCCTTTCTTTCCCTCTCCTCTCCTTCCCTTTCTTTCCTTCTCCTTCCCATTCTTTCCCTCTCCTCTCCTTCCCATTCTTTCCCTCTCCTCTCCTTCCCTTTCTTTCCCCTCACTGTTCTCAGCACTGACTCCACCGACCTGGTTCCCTCTAAAGCTTTCCCTCTTTAGGTCGACCATCTGTATTCCACCAGCTGTGAGTCAATCTTCAGGTGGGGCTCGCCGTCTGCGTCCCCTGGCCCCTCCTCCTAGTCCTGGGCTCCCGGCGCAGCTACTCTCTTGAAGCTGCAGCCGGTCTCTGTGTGTTCCCGGTGCCTCCCTGAATCTTGAGTCTCGTCTTGCCTCCTCCTCCTGCTTTCCGTTTTCCGTTTTTCATGCCTTCTCTATTTCCATGTCTGTCTCTCTATCTATTTATCCATCTGTCTGTCTGTCTGTCTGTCTATTTGTCTGTTCGTCTGTCTGTATCTCTGAATTCTAAGTCCTTTCTCTTTCAGATTTCCATTGTAAATACTCTTTCCATCTTTCTATCTATCAGCCATCTGTCTGTCTATCTATTTATTTGTGTATGCAACTGAGATAAACACCGAGGCTACGCGCAGCTATGTCATGCCCCTAACTTTATTACTTATCTATCCACCTATATCTATTTATTTATCTATCTATTGTACATCATAGCATTCAGTTTCACAATCTTCTATCAATCTCTCATTTTTCACCCCCTTCTCTCTCTATCTCTATCTATCTATCTAACTCTTTCTTCAGTCATTCAGTTTCACAATATTATATCCATTCTTCTATTCCTCACCACCCCTTCTCTCTCTACCTCTGTCTATCTATCAAACTCTTTCTTCAGTCATTCAAATTCACACGCTTCAATCCATTCTTCCATTTTCTCAACACCCCCTTCTCTCTCTCTCTCTATCTATCTATCTAACTCTTTCTTCAGTCATTCATATTCACAGTCATCATCCGTCCATTCTTTCTCCGGCAATTTTTCCTCCTCGTGTCTCGTCCCCGGCAAGCCACCCACCACTGTCAGGCGCCGTCATCAGAATACCTCCTCTCTCTTCAATCTTTTATTTTTATCCATAATTTGTGGCGTCCTCCTCCTCTTCCTCTTCTTCCTCCTCCTCTTCCTCCTCTGCTTTTCTGCTTCCTCTTCTTCTTCTTCCTCTTCCTTGTCCTCGTCCTCCTCCTTTTCTCTTTCTCCTCCTCTTCCTTTTCTTCTTCTTCTTCTTCTTCCTCGTCTTCGTCCTCCTCCTCCTCCTCCTCCTCCTGTTGTTGTTTTGCTGTGGGTGCTTTCCTGGCTGGAGAAAGAAGACGAAAAGAGGAGGAGGAAGGAGGAGGAGGAAGAAGAGGAAGAGAAGAAAGAGAGAGAGAGAGAGAGAGAGAGAGAGAGAGAGAGAGAGAGAGAGAGAGAGAGAGAGAGAGAGAGAGAGAGAGAGAGAGAGAGAGAGAGAGAGAGAGAGAGAGAGAGAGTTTTAGCAAGACAAAGTAAAAGAAGGGCGTCAAGTTTTGAGGTAACAGACAGGGCGGGGAAAAGAACCCTCCTAAATATTCTCCTGGTCGAGTGTCAACAATGGGGCATGAATGAAAGAACGGCTAACAAGACGGAACCTGCCTGAGCCAAGATGGAAAGGCGGGAGGCAGGCAGGGAGGGAGGGAGGCAGGGAGGGAGGAAGGGGCAGACTCAGAGGGCAAATAAAGTGAAGATGCTCGGAGTAAAAAGGCAGAGGAGGGAGATGAAGAGAGAAAGGAGGAGGATGAGGAGGAGAGGAGAGGAGGATAAAGAAAGGCAAGGGAAGGGAAGGAAGGAAGAAGAAGAAGAGAGAAGAGAGAAGAAGAAGAGAGAGAGAGAGAAGAGAAGAGAAGGGGAAGGAACGTAAGGAAAGGAAAGGAAGGAAAGGAAGGAAGGAAGATAAGAGAAAGGAAAGATGAAAGAAAAGAAAAAAGGAAAGAAGAGAGAAGGAGAGAGGAGAAGGAGGAGAAAGAAAGAAGAAGAAGAAGAAGAAGAAGAAGAAGAAAAAGAAGAAGGAGACGGAAAGCAGGAGGAGGAGGAGGAGGAGAGAACGAACTGGCCGCGGTGTTGGGAAGGACAGTTTGGGCGAGTTGCAAAACGTTGAATTTAATTACGTGAAGTTAAGAAGACATTGAGGAGAGAGAAAAAGAAGGGTGATGGAGAGAAGGGAGGAGGAGGAACAGATGAATAGATAGATAGATAGATAGATAGGTAGGTAGGTAGATTGATAGGCACATAGATAGACAGAAAGATAGTTAGAGATAGATTAAGATATTGATAAGGAGATAGTGATAGAAAAAGAGAAATAGAGATTGAAAAAAATATAGAGACAAAAAGAGTTTGAAAAAGACGTAGATATAGATAGGTAGATAGAAATAGAAAATAGATAGATAGAGATAAAAGAAGAGATTGAGATAGATAGCGACATAAAGAGAGATAGAAAGATAGACATAAAATTAGATATAAAGGGAGAGAGAGAGAGAGAGAGAGAGAGAGAGAGAGAGAGAGAGAGAGAGAGAGAGAGAGAGAGAGAGAGAGAGAGAGTCAATTAGCTAAGCACCCTGAGAGCTAATAAATAGAATGTCAGTTCAAAAGGAAAGCTGTCGGTTGGGTGCGCGGTGAAAAGCGACGAGGAAGGTTTTGAAAGGAAGTGACTGACGGCGAGGCGAGGGGCGGAAAACACGTCTACGAGGAGGGGCGGCGAAGGCGGTGATGGGGTAGTTAGGGAAGAAATGAGTAAAGAACAGGAAGGAAGAAACAGAATGCCTTGAGAACTATACATTAAGGAGAGTTGCGAGAGGAAGATTTGTGGAAGATATAATGAGTGAAGAACAAGAAGGAAAAAGAGGAAAGGGGAATAAGAAACAGAATACATTGAGAGCTATACTTGAAGGAGAGGAGTAAGAGGAAGAATTGTATATGATGAGTTAAGAACAGTTGAGAAATATACATGAAGGAGAGGAGGGAGAGGATGAATTGTACAAGAAGACATGATGAGTGAACAACAAGAAGGAAAAAGAAAAAAAGGGGGAATAAGAAACAGAATGCATTGAGAACTATACATGAAGGAGAGGAGGAGAGGATGAGTTGTATAAGAAGACATGATGAATGAAGAACAGCAAGGAAAAGAAGAAGGGAATAAGAAACAGAATGCCTTGAAAACTGTATATTAAGGATTGGTGGAAGAGGAAGAAGTGTACAAGAAGACATGATGGGTGGGGAACATGACTCGTATTCTCAGGCGCTTCGGGCTCCTGTTGCGTTAAATTCTGAAGGCGACATAAAAGACACGGCGGGTTCTCAAGAGTGTTTTACTTGTTCATGGCGCAGAGGTCTTGCAAAACTACATCCAGAGAAATTAAACCCTATATGGAAATCCCTACAAATCCTACAAGAGCCTCTTTAGATAGATATGCTAAGGCGTTGAAACGTTTGACAATATGGGCCCTGCAGGGATTACTGGAAACTATAACAACTTGAACATTGCAGGATTCAGGTGTGCAGTGTTGCTCAAGTGGTTTCTTTTCCCATTCTTTTCGTCCAGTATCCTTCAGTAGAATCTCCAGTACTCCGTCAAATACCTTCATAGAACCCAAAAGAGTGATAGACTGGGAAATAACTGACATATAAAGACCAACTAGGAGTTGTTCAGTAGACGTCCTTCCCATAACCGCTTGCAGTTCGTTCTTTCCTCCTCCTCCTCCTCCTCCTCCTGTTGCTGCTTTCCTCCTACTTATCCTTCTTTTCTCCTCTCCTTTCTTCTCTTCACTCCTTTCCTTCCTCTCCTTCAGTAGACGGCGTGATGAAATTAAGAATTTTACCGAGAATATAGCTTGATACTGGTAACTAGAAATACTGGACATAGACGATTGGAAACACTGGGTAGAAGTTTACTGCCTGTTGGGGTTAGGGTGATGATGGTGATGAGTATGATAAATACATTCAGAAGGGTTGGCGGCCATAGTACAACAGTGTCCAGGGAGTCAAGCTTGCCATACTAGAAGGCCGTCATATGTTGCCCATGATAGATACGTAGTTTGCCCTTAACAAGACACCTCACGAAATAGTTCTCACTCGGGTCGGTATTCTCAGACGCTTCCGCCTCTCACATCAACTGTTTCCAAAGGTCAACAAGAAGATCACTCGGGCTTTCATGAGAACTCCTTCACAATCATTGCATAGAAGAAGGGTCACACTACCAGCAGGGTCATTAAACAACCCCTGAAAATACCCACAACTCCTTCAAAAAACGTGTCAAATATGTGTGCTGGGGGAAAGGTTTGAGAACATGACCCCTGTTTTGGAATTCTACGCTTCACTATTTGCAGGAGCAGCGCCAGAGAGCTATTTTGTTGCCTCGTTTATGTCCTTTACTCTTGAGCTGCTTCCTTTTCAACCCGTCACTGCGATTGGCACAGTTCGCCTTCACTTGTAGCCTGGTAACATATACTCCCAGGTCTTTCTCTGCCTCTGTGGTGGATAGTGGAGCATTTCCCATGTGGTATTGGTGTGCTGGATATCCCTTCACTGGTAGCCTGGTAACACCTCCCAGGTCTTTCTCTGCCTCTGTGGTGGATAGTGGAGCATTTAACATGTGGTATTGGTGTGCTGGATATCCCTTCACTGGTAGCCTGGTAACACACTCCCAGGTCTTTCTCTGCCTCTGTGGTGGATAGTGGAGTGTTTCCCATGTGGTATTGGTGTGCTGTATATCCGATCACTGGTAGCCTGGTAATACCTCCCAGGTCTTTCTCTGCCTCTGTGGTGGATAGTGGAGCATTTCCCATGTGGTATTGGTGTGCTGGATATCCCTTCACTGGTAGCCTGGTAATACACTCCCAGGTCTTTCTCTGCCTCTGTGGTGGATAGTGAAGTGTTTCCCATGTGGTATTGGTGTGCTGGATATCCCTTCACTGGTAGCCTGGTTACACACTCCCAGGTCTTTCTCTGCCTCTGTGGTGGATCGTGGAGTGTTTCCCATGTGGTATTGGTATACTGAATTTCCTCTCCCAAGGTGCATCACTTCACATTTTTCTTCATTGAATTTTAACAGCCACTTTTTGTTCCATTCCTGTAGCTTGGTGAGTCTTGTGGTAGGAAATCCGCAGTCAAAGGGTAAAAAATAAAATACCGTTGTGCAGAAGTGGGCAGAACGCGTATTCATATTATCACTTGAAATTAAACGAGCCTTTGTCTTTCTGAACTAATGTGCGCGTAAATATAATACATATTTGTCACGCTTAATGCTTTGTTTTAGTGCCTGCAGGAATACTGGGTCAGCTAAACCTTCATCTTCACTTAACACAGTGATATATTTACTGGAGATTGTGTTGTAAGTCTTTTGTCAGTTTGCTGCATGTGAGTTTTCAAGAAGTGTCAGGCAATGTTTTTTTACCGTTCTCTCTCTCTCTCTCTCTCTCTCTCTCTCTCTCTCTCTCTCTCTCTCTCTCTCTCTCTCTCTCTCTCTCTCTCTCTCTCTCTCTCTCTCTCTCTCTCTCTCTCTCTCTCTAAATCACTTAGGTTTAATAAAATCACTTAGGTTTAAGGAGAGACCACCAAGTCTGGACCATGGGGTCTGTGTGGTCTGATTTTCTATGTAAATCTCTCTCTCTCTCTCTCTCTCTCTCTCTCTCTCTCTCTCTCTCTCTCTCTCTCTCTCTCTCTCTCTCTCTCTCTCTCTCTCTCTCTCTCTCTGTATCTATCTATCTATCTATCTATCTATCTATCTATCTATCCCCCCCCCCCCCTGCTGCCCTTTCATGGATCTCAATAACAATAATAATAGTATAACAATAATAATGCATCACCTTTAACCTTTTATCATTCGACAATTTTGCGCACATAAACAAATTAGTTCGCCGTTATCAGCTTCAAGGGCGGCAAAATTATAATTGTTTGACCCAATAATTTTATACTCAATTTTTTTTCCTAGCAGCGCAGGAAAAAAAAAAGTATATTTACGATGACGTTTTTTTTATATTTTAAATGTTTACGGCAGGAGAAAGAAAAAAGGACACTGTAAATGAATAACCCGGACATCATAATACTCTCGCAGCAGTACTTTGATAGTCTTTTCATCATTTTTGTACATATATTTTTGGGTTTGGTAAAGGTAAGGTTTGATATATTAGGTTGGGGCTCGCTAATACATATAAAAATATCTCTCAGAAGTAAATATAAATGAATAGTGTGAGAGGAGGAGGAGGGGATAGTAAATTAGAGGGGATAGCAGGGGATAGTAAGGAATAGGAGGGATAAGAGGGATAGGGGGGGATAGGGATAAGAGGGATAGGAGGATGGGAGGGATAGTAGGGAATATGAGGGATAGGAGAGGATAGGAGAGAGAGAGAGAGAGGAGGGTGGGGGTTAGTGGGATGGGCCTGGCAGTGTTTGAAGTGCCTGGCGCAGGCGACTTTTGACTCAACGTTGACTGAC
>NW_026111100.1:15000-37516 GCF_024679095.1 Eriocheir sinensis | reverse complement strand
GGTAACCTTTTAATACCTAGTAGAGGAGAAAACTATTTATTTACTGCGTATTTTCACTTTTGATTGGTATGGTAACCTTTTAATACCTAGTAGAGGAGAAAACTATTAATCTACTGCGTATTTTAACCTTCTTATTGGTGTGCTAACCTTTCAGTACATCGTAGAAGAAAAAACTATTTATCTATTTCGTATTTTTCACTTTTAGAAACGCTGGAAATTCACTTCTACGTAGTTCTGGTCAGTCAGTTTTTTAAATACTCTCGCGTTCACACGTATGATTTTTGTGCTATCATTTTAAATCCTTGTGGAGAAGAAAACTATTTATCTGCTTCGTATTTTTAACTTTTAGAAACGCTGGAAATTCACTTCTACGTAGTTCTCGTCAGGCAATCTTTGAAATGCTCTCGCGTTCACACTTATGATTCATATGTTATCATTTTAGTACATTGTGGAGAAGAAAACTATTTATATACATCGTATTTTCACTTTCCAAAACGCTGGAACTTCACTTCTTCGTAGTTCTCGTCGGTCAATCTTTGAAATACTCTCGCGTTCACACTTACGATTCTTGTACTATCATTTTAATACTTTGTTGAGAAGAAAACTATTTATTTACTTCGTATATTCGCTTTTGGAAACGCAGCACCTTCCTTTTAAGCGCATCGTTGAAATACTCTCGCCTTTGGGCTATTGATTCTTACGCTGTTCTTTTATACCTTGTAGAGCATAAGGATTTCTATACGTATATGAGGGCAGAACTTACAACAAAATAAATAAATAAATAAATAAATATATAATTTTTATATATATATATAATTATATATTTATATATATAGATATATATAGAGATATATATATATATATATATATTTTATATATATATAGAGAGAGAGAGAGAGAGAGAGAGAGAGAGAGAGAGATGTATATATATATATATAGAGAGAGAGAGAGAGAGAGATAGAGAGAGAGAGAGAGAGAGAGAGAGAGAGAGAGAGAGAGAGAGAGAGAGAGAGAGAGAGAGAGAGAGAGAGAGAGAGAGAGAGAGAGAGAGAGAGAGAGAGAGAGAGAGAGAGAGAGAGAGAGAGAGAGAGAGAGAGAGAGAGAGAGAGAGAGATAGGTAGATAGATACAAAACTATTACATGTCTTGAAATGAGAAGTTCTTGCTACGCTACCACATTTTTATCTTTTAGAGAAAATGGTGTGTCATACATAAAGAAAAGGTTACCATGATACATACAAAATGCTATTCTCTCTTACGTATATAAATTTCAGAGGATGAAGTTTAGTGTGTGAGGTCAGAAATTATTACGTATATACGAAGCTGATAAATAATTTTCTCCTCTACTAGGTATTAAAAGGTTACCATATAAATAAATAAAATGAAAATACGCAGTAGATAAATCATTTTCTCTTCTACTAGGTATTAAAAGGTTACCATATAAATAAAAAAGTGGAAATACGCAGTAGATAAATAGTTTTCCCCCCTACTAGGTATTAAAAGGTTACCATATAAATAAAAAAGTGGAAATACGCAGTAGATAAATAATTTTCTCCTCTACTAGGTATTAAAAGGTTACCATATAAATAAATAAAAAGTTAAAATACCAAGTAGATAAATAGTTTTCCCTCTACCTTCCCTTTTAGGCGAATCGTTGAAAAACTTTCGCCTTTACACTGTTGCTTCCTACGCTGTTCTTTTATACCTTGTAGAGCATAAGGATTTGTACACGTATATAAGGGCAGAAGTTACCACAATATATATATATACAAAACGTTGAAATACCCTCGCCCTTACACTGTTGATTCCTATGCTGTTCTTCTATACCTTGTAGAGCATAAGGATTTGTACACGTATATGAGGGCAGAAGTTACCACAATATAAATACAAAACTATTACATGTCTTGAAATGAGAAGTTCTTGTTATGGTACCACATTTTTAGCTTTTAGAGAAAATGGTGTGTCATATATAAAGAAAAGGTTACCATGATACATACAAAATGCTATCCTCTTTTACGTAAATAAATTTCTAGAGGATGAAGTTTTGTGTGTGAGAGGTCAGAAAGTATTACGTATATAAAACAATATTATTAGCATGCCTTGAAATTAAGAGTTTAACCAACCTGGTAACAGCGACGATGTCAAATTTGTGTATTTTACTCGTACCAAAGGATAAATGGACAGAATTTTTACCATGATATAAACCCCCAAATAGATGATGCACAAACTGATCACAAATGCATTGGGTACTATATTATGAAATAGTTTATGCGTGAGTGATGATTTTTCGTAATTCGCTTAGGGACCTTTAAGATACATGTTCCCTGCAGCTACCGGGTTAAGGAAGGATTAGAGCGAAGGTGAATTGAGCGCAAAGATTAGTTGAGAAATATATACGTATGACATAACTTACTCCCTTATCCTTCTCTTTTTACAACAAACGTTCCCATCTTGCACGCCATCACCCAAAGCCTCCTTGTCTCTACACTGAACGTACCCTTGTCAGCACTCCTCCACCCACCTGTCGTACCCCAAGCTCCTCTCTCCCAACAACAAACGTACCCATACTTAATGCCTTTATACCCCTGCTAGATTCTTTTCCCTAAACTAAACGTACTCTATCTTAGAACTCCATTACCAGCCACAATTCTACACTACCTCTTCCTCCCCCTAACACGCCAGCGGTTAATACCTCTCTCATGTAAGCAACAGCCTTGTACCCCTCCCTCTAGCGGGGGGACAGCTCATAACAATGGAGATTTATGGCCCCAATAGACTAGTCCTGTTGTGTGTGTGTGAGTGTGGGTGTGTGTTAGTATCTCCACCACTTATGTTTGGGCGAGGCGAGTTGGGTAAATTAGGGGCGAGTCTGGTAACGTATGTGCCGTTGTTAGCGTTAAATGAACTTGTCTAGCTACTGTCACTCCACGTAAAACATCGTTAATATTCCTTTGGGGACAGTTTCTTTCGGTGAATCTGTTGAGCGTTACGAAGAGAGGAGTGTTGAGTGTTGGAAATGATCTGAGTATTCTTTTCCTTTTGTCGGTCTGTCTGAGGAGTGAGCTCGATGTTCGCTGTTCTTATTCCGAGTAAACGAACCTTTGGAGTGTCCGCGGTAAATCTTCGTTGAAATTAATAGGAAATGATTCGGCCATTCTCTGTATGTCCTTTTTCTCTGTCTGTCCTGGAAGCGAGTTAGATGTTTATTATTTTCATTTATTATTCCGAGTAAAGTAACCACAAATATATATCGTTATTATGCTCTGGCTATCTTGGAAATTAGCAAAACGTTTCCTGATATTATTCCGATTAAAATAACTATAGAGCGATTTGTTTTTGCAGCAAAGAAAACGGCTCAAGGACAACAAAAAGAGTACTAAAAAAAAAGCCTGCTACTCGCCGCTCCCATAAAAGACAAGAGTAAAGAGTGGCCAAAAGAGAGGTCATCATTGTCCAGGTGCAGCGTGAACCCAGAAAATTAGTCAAATACGTGTTGTCTTAGCGCGTAAAACAGAGACAAGTAGGAGAGTTATCATTCCTATCAAACTAACTCTCCACCCGAAATTGACACCTCTCTTGGTCACTCCTCTAACTCTTTCTATAGGGGCAGTGATTAGTGGGCTTTATTGTTCTGCCTTGATGGTTTATTTTGCTTTGCCCTTGAACTGCTTCCTTTGATAAAAAAAAAATAATAGCGTACATATAAATTGAGGTTATCATAGCCTATGTACCGTGCAAACCTGAGACTTCACATGATCGTTGTTGTAATGAGTAAAGTAAGAACAGTACAGGAGACGAATAGTTACCTCTACTTCAATACAGCGCACACCGTGAATTAGTTTGGTAGTCAATGTTCTAGCGAGTAAACTAACCATAGAAAAGCCGAAACTACACATGACCGCTGTTGTAATGAGTAAAGTAAGAACAGTCGAATGGTTACTTCTTCCTCAATACAGAGCACACCGCGAATTAGTTGGGTAGTCAATGTTCTAGCGAGTAAACTAACCATAGAAAATCCGAAACTACACATGATCGTTGTTGTAATGAGTCGAATGGTTACCTCTACTTCAATACAGAGCAAACCATGAATTAGTTGGGTAGCCAATGCTCTAGCGAGTAAACTAACCTCTGTAGAAGAGTTGTTATTATCCCCCTCAGTGTAAACCAGAAGCTAGTTAGATGTTCCCTGTCTTGTGTGAGTAAAGTATCTAGAAAGTCTGGGTAAACACATAAGAATTTCCTCAGTAGTGTAAACCTGAAATGAGTGAGATATACAGTGTTGTAGAAAGTAAACCAGCCCTAGAAAAACTGTTATTATCCTTCTTCAGTGTAAACCAGAAGCTAGTTAGATGTTTCCTGTCGTAGTGAGTAAAGTATCTAGAAGGTTTGGGTAAACATGTACGAATTTCCTCAGTGATGTCAACCTGAAATGAGTGAGATATTTGGTATTGTAGAAAGTAAACCAGCCCTAGAAAAACTGTTAATACCCCCTCTTAGCGTAGACCAAAAATTAGTCAAGTAGTGATTATCGTAGTGGTAAATTAACTGTAAAAATCGTATTATCTCCCTTCAGTAGTAGCTATTGTCGTAGAGAGCAAAGTAACCGTATTGTAAACCGTAGAGTACATTAGTTTCATTCATGTTGTCGTATTCAGTAAACCAGACGCAGAAACCATGAGTAGACAAGCCAGGCCCAAGGTCAGTGTGAGCCATAGATAAGGTCAGTTACAGCCATAGATCAGGTCAGTGTGAGCCATAGATAAGGTCAGTGTGAGCCATAGATAAGGTCAGTTACAGCCATAGATCAGGTCAGTGTGAGCCATAGATAAGGTCAGTGTGAGCCATAGATAAGGTAAGTTATAGCCATAGATAAGGTCAGTATGAGCCATAGATAAGGTCAGTTTCAGCCATAGATAAGGTCAGTTTGAGCCATAGATAAGGTCAGCATGAGCCATTGATAAGGTCAGTTACAGCCATAGATAAGGTGCCACAGCCATAGATAGGTCAGTGTGAGCCATTGATAAGGTCAGTGTGAGCTATAGATAAGGTCAGTTACAGCCATAGATAAGGTCAGTATGAGCCATAGATAAGGTCAGTGTGAGCCATAGATAAGGTCAGTGTGAGCCATAGATAAGGTCAGTGTGAGCCATAGATAAGGTCAGTTACAGCCATAGATAAGGTCAGTTACAGCCATAGATAAGGTCAGTGTGAGCCATTGATAAGGTCAGTGTGAGCCATAGATAAGGTCAGTTACAGCCATAGATAAGGTCAGTATGAGCCATAGATAAGGTCAGTGTGAGCCATAGATAAGGTCAGTGTGAGCCATAGATAAGGTCAGTATGAGCCATAGATAAGGTCAGTGTGAGCCATAGATAAGGTCAGTGTGAGCCATAGATAAGGTCAGTGTGAGCCATAGATAAGGTCAGTGTGAGCCATAGATAAGGTCAGTTACAGCCATAGATAAGGTCAGTGTAAACAATGGATGAAGTCAATCACCTTAGCGAGTAAACTTCAATCATCAGGAGAATATACACTCTAGACTTACTCTCTCAATATATGAAGTTATTATTTAAGGAAAGTCTTTAAAATAGTATCAGTACATGAACACTATCTAAATCAAGTTGATTCTACGTTAAAAAAAAACATTGTATCGATATTAAACACGATTATTATGAACATCTATCACAATACACTTTAGGTGAGGTCAAAGCTAATATTAACCTAATGTAGTCTAGATATAAGAGCGAGCATTGTATTATATTCAGAATCACCGTAACAAACTATTTTCCTTGTCTCCGTAGTAGTAAAAAAACAAGTATCATGAACTGCTATCATTACGAGAAAACATTATAGATGAGCCCATGAATGTAACCACTAATCTAACTAACCTAACAAATAACCAACTAATCTAACTGTACTTATTTGGCCGCTGTTATCCCTTTACTGCAAGAAGCCTAATCCCAGACAAGCCCCTAACTTACACACACTAACATAACCTAACCTAACCTAACCTAACCTAACCTAACCTAACCTAACCTCACACCACCCATTTACTAAGCTTCTGTGTGTCAGCTTATCTGCATGTGTGTTGACCCTGCAGTGTGCTCAGTATAAGGGTGGAACAGGGAAAGAGAAAGGGAGGTAGGGAGATTAGGAGAAGGGAGCATGGAAAAGAAGGAAAGCAGGAAGATAGATATGTCAGGTGGGGAACAGGGAGAGGAGGTAGGGAGGTTAGGAGATGAGAAGGGAGAAAGGGACATTGAAAAGAAGAAAAGCAGGAAGAAAATAGGGAAAGAAAGGGAGGAAGGAGACGAAGGAAAGGAGAAGATAGGAGGAAGATACGATTACTAGGTTAAGACAGGGAAAGGAAGGGAAGGAGGAAGGGAAGGAAATGGGAAAGGATGACAAGAAATGAAAGGGAACGAGTGAATGAAGTAGACGGAGAAAAAAGATGAGAAGAATGACCCCCCCAAAAAAAGAAAGGAGGAGATAGAGAAACAAAAAAAGAAAAAAATCGGAGAGAGAAAGTAGAGATAGAAAGTTAAGGGAGTAAAAAAAATAAAGAGAGGGAGACAGACAAAGAAAATAAAAACGTAAAAAGAGGAGAAGAGAGGGAGAGAGAAATTTGAGCAACAGAAGAGGAAACAGCGAGAAAGGAAGGGAGGAACAGAAGAGGGAGAGAGAGAAAAAAAGAACGAAAAGTAGAAAGGCAGAAAAAGAACAAAGAAAAAAAAGAGTAGGAGGGGAAGATAGAGACACACAGAAAAGATAAAAGGGAAAGAAATGGAAAGTGTCAGAAAAAATAGAAGATGGAAAATACAAAGAAGCGGAAAATAGGTAGAAAAAAAGGAAAAACTAAAAAGGGGAGAGAAATAGCAATAATGAAGATAGGAAAAAGGTAGAAAATTATAGAATATTAAAAAAGGGAAGAGAAAAATAACAGAGGATGGAAGAAAGAAATAAAAAAAAGGAGGAAAAGAAAGTAGAGGAAGAAAAAGCATTAAAGTAAAAAAGAAGAAGAGAGTGACCGAGTAAAGAGAGATAGAGAAAGAAATAGGAGAGTAAATAGAAAAAAAACTATATGGAGAAAAGTAGAGGAAGGAAGGAAAATGAGGTAGAAAAGAGAGAAAATAAGGGAGGTAGGGAAAGATATTAGGGTAAAAAAGGATTAGTAAAGGCAGTGAGGTAAAAAGGGAGAGAGAAAACATGGGGAAAGTAGGAAAGAAAGAAGAAAGAGAAAGAAGAAATTAGAAGGGAAGTTAGAATTAGGAAGGAAAATAAGAAAAGGAAAAAGAGAAAAGGGAAAAGAAGGGAGAGAGAAAAAATCAGGAAGTTAGGAAAGAAAGAAGAAAGAGAAGGAAGAAATTAAAAGGGAAGTTAGAATTAGGAAGGAAAATAAGAAAAGGAAAAAAGAAAAGGGAAAAGAAGGGGGAGAGAAAAAATTGGGAAGGTAGGAAAGAAAAAGAAAGGGAAAGAAGAAATTAGAAGGGAAGTTAGAATTAGGAAGGAAAATAAGAAAAAGAAAAAAGAGAGAAGGGAAAAGAAGGGAGAGAGACAAAATGAGGAAGTTAGGAAAGAAAGAAGAAAGAGAAGGAAGAAATTAGAAGGGAAAGTAGAATTAGGAGGGAAAATAAGAAAATGACAAAGAAAAAAGGGAAAAGAAGGGAGAGAGAAAATAATAGAAGGGGAGGAAAGAAAAGAAACAGAAAGAGAAGGAAGAAATTAGCAGGGAAGGTGGAATTAGGAAGGAAAATAAGAAAAGGAAAAAGAGGGAAGGGAAAAGAAGGGAGAGAGAAAACAATAGAAGGGGAGGAAAGAAAAGAAACAGAAAGAGAAGGAAGAAATTAGAAGGGAAGGTAGAATTAGGAAGGAAAATAAGAAAAGGAAAAAGAGGGAAGGGAAAAGAAGGGAGAGAGAAAAAATGAGGAAGGTAGGAAAGAAAGGAGAAAGAGAAGGAAGAAATTAGAAGGGAAAGTAGAATTAGGAAGGAAAATACGAAAAAGAAAAAGAGAGAAGGGAAAAGAAGGGAGAGAGAGAACAATAGAAGGGGAGGAAAGACAAGAACCAGAAAGAGAAGGAAGAAATTAGCAGGGAAGGTAGAACTAGGAAGGAAAATAAGAAAAGGAAAAGAGAGAAGGGAAAAGAAGGGAGAGAGAAAACAATAGAAGGGGAGGAAAGAAAAGAACCAGAAAGAGATATAGGAGAACAAGCGAGGGGAGAAGTAGAAGACACGAGGAAAGAAAGAGAAAGGAATAAACGAAGAGGAACGTAGGCAAGAAAAATACACAAAAAAGTTGATTAAACGAGAAGAAAATAATTAAAGAAACAGAGAGAATGGGAGGTAGGAAAACAAGCAAAGGGGGAAACTAGATAACAAACAAACATAGAGAAAGGAAAAACGAAGAGAAAGATAGACAAGAAAAAGTAGACAAAATAAATTGATTAGAGGAGACAGAACACGTAGAATACAGGACGAAAAGAATAAAAGAAACAGAGAGAATGGGAGGTAGGAAAACAAGCAAAGGGGGAAACTAGATAACAAACAAACATAGAGAAAGGAAAAACGAAGAGAAAGATAAACAAGAAAAAGTAGACAAAATAAGTTGATTAGAGGAGACAGAACACGTAGAATAAGAGACGAAAGGAATACAAAAAACAGAGAGAATGGGAGGTAGGAAAACAAGGAAAAGAGGGAAAATAGACAACAAACAAACATATAGAAAGGAAAATCGAAGCGAAAGTTAGGCCAAAAAAATAAAGCAGGGTCAAAAAAATTGGTTAGATTATAAGACAAAAAAATAACCCCTCCCTACCCACACAGCTCCCCTCCTTACCCCACACACAACATCCACACACACAAGCCCCCCCCCACACACACACACACCTTGCCTGGTTAACGCTTCTCCCCTTCTCTTCCTGGCTGTAGTGTGAATGGTTTCCTGGGGAGCCGTGAGGCCAGGAGTCAGGCGAGTGTTGGGGCTCCCTACGCCACCTATGACAAAAGGTTAGACTTGGCCCTTGCTTGTTCTCATCACGGGGGGTTGAAGAGGGAAGGGAGGGAGGCTGATGGGGAAGGAGAGAGCAATGAAGGAAGAAGAAAAGGAGGAGAGGAGAGAAGGGAAAGAAGAGAGGAGAGAAAGGAGAAGGTTAGACATGGCCCTTGCTTGTTCTCATCACGGGGGGTTGAAGAGGGAAGGGAGGGAGGCTGATGGGGAAGGAGAGAGCAATGAAGGAAGAAGAAAAGGAGGAGAGGAGAGAAGGGGAAGAAGAGAGGAGAGAAAGGAGGCTGATGGGGAAAGAAGAAAGCCATGAAGGAAGAAGGAAAGGAGGAGAGGATAGAAAGGAAGCTGATGGGGAAGGAGAGAACCATGAAGGAAGAAGAAAAGGAGGAGAGGAAAGAGAGGAGAGAATGGAGGAATGTAGAAAGAGAGGAGAGAAAACAGAGAAGAAGGATGAAGGTGAAGGAGAGAGAGGAAGGGAGGGAAGTGAGGGAGAGAGAAGGGGAGAGAGAGTAAAGGAGAGGAGGGAGGAAAAAAGGGAGGGTGATGGATTTGAAAGAGGCGTAAGAAAGGAAGAGGAAGAGAGGAAGAGAGGGGAAGAAAGAGAAGAGTAAAGAGTAAGGAAGTTAAAATGAGAAGAGAGGAGAGGAGAGAGAGGAATGAATGAAGGGAGATGGGAGGGAAGAGAGGGAAGGAGGGAGGATTAGAGAAAGAGAGGAAGAGAAAAGACAGGAGGAGAAAAGAGTAAGGGAGTAAGAATGAGAAGAGAGGAGAGGAGAGAGAGGAATGAATGAAGGGAGATGGGAGGGAAGGGAGGGAAGGAGGGAGAATTAGAGAAAGAGAGAGAGAGTAAAAGAGTAGAAGAGAGAGGAA
This sequence comes from Eriocheir sinensis, assembly GCF_024679095.1. Classification (NCBI taxonomy): domain Eukaryota; kingdom Metazoa; phylum Arthropoda; class Malacostraca; order Decapoda; family Varunidae; genus Eriocheir; species Eriocheir sinensis. The sequence continues at coordinate 27,645 of NW_026111100.1, read as the reverse complement.
AAGGAAGAGATGAAGAGTAAAACGAAGAGAGTAAGAGAGGAGAAGAGAGAGCGGAAGAGAGAGAAAAGGAGTGAAAAAAGATAGAAAAAGAGAGAGGGCAGAGAGGAAGAGAGGAGAGAAAGAAGGAGAAAAAAGGAAAGGAAAAGGGATGTCAATGGAAGGGAGATAGAAGGGAAAGAAGGATGGAGAAGTAGAGAGAAGGAGAAAGAGAGGAGAGAGGAGAGGGAGAGGGAAGAAAAGGAAGGAGAAAAGAAAAGGGAAGTATATAGTTAAATGGAATGTTTTTTATTTCAATTTACTTCCTCTTTATTCTTTGTGTGTGTGTGTGTGTGTGTGTGTGTGTGTGTGTGTGTGTGTGTGTGTGTGTGTGTGTGTGTGTGTGTGTGTGTGTGTGTGTGTGTGTGTGTGTGTGTGTGTGTGTGTGTGTGTGTGTGTGTGTGTGTGTGTGTGTGTGTGTGTGTGTGTGTGTGTGTGTGTGTGTGTGTGTGTGTGTGTGTGTGTGTGTGTGTGTGTGTGTGTGTGTGTGTGTGTGTGTATTATAGCTTATCAGGCAATTATTATTTTACTAATACTCATGGCTAGAAGAATGCGTACAAAATGGGTCAGATATCCACCTTAACATTGCATTGGCTTGTATTCGTAGCTGAAATAATGCGTACAAAATGGGTCAGATATCCAACTTAACATAGCACTGATTTGTATTCGTAGCTCAAACAGCGCGTACAAAATGGTGAAGATATTATCCTACCCTCTCCCTCTCTCCCTTCTCCTCACTCTCCCCCTTTTTTCCCCATCGGCTCTTCCCTTCCTCCCATATCCTACCATCCCCTTGTCTCCCTTCTCGCGCTTCTCCTCCCTTTCTCACCCTCCGATTTCCACCCATTCCCTCCCCACTTACCCATCCCCTACCACCTGCCCTTCTCCCACGCCCCCATGTCCCCCACTACCCTCCTCTTTATCCCTCCTCCGATCCTTTCATCAGTATCATTATCTCGCAAATAATTTGAATTACATTACTCTGTGCAGCTAATGGGCGCTCAATGATTAGTTTAGCTGAACTAAATACCTGTTAGCTTGCTCTCTCTCTCTCTCTCTCTCTCTCTCTCCTCCCCACCCTTCCCACTAGGACCCATCAACAAAGCCAGACGTCCCACATTACTCCCTTCCTTCTCCCTTTCTGTCCCTTCCTCCGTAAAGTGAAGTGTCAGAGGAGTGGGGGAGCGCGCGCCACCTCACCTCTCTTCAACTTGCTGACATGAATAAATTTGAACTGACATCCTGCCCCAGCCTTCTCCGACCCTTTCCTTCCCTTCCCTATCCCTTCGCTTCCCTTCCCTTCTCTTCTCCTCCCTTTTCTTTATTTGTTTTTCTATTCTGTTATTTCCTTTCTTCTTTATCTTTTCTCTTTCATTTTTTTTTCTCTACTTCTCCCTTTCCTTTTATTTTGCGTTTCTCTTTTCTTTATTTTACTTTTCTCTCCTTTCCTTCCTTTTCCTTCCCTTCGCTTCCCTTTCGTCACCCCTTCCTTTCCTTTCCTATCCCTTCCTTTCCTTTCCTTCCCTTCTTTTCCTTCCCTTTCCTCCTCCTCCTTCTTTCTCTTCTTATTTCATTTCGTTTATCCCCCAGTCTCTCTCTCTCTCTCTCTCTCTCTCGTCTGTCTCTGTCTCCTTCGCTGTCTTTTTCAATCAATATATCACTTTTTTCACTTTTTTATTTTTTTCTTTCTTATTCTATTTTTTTTTATCTTTCTACTGTTCTCTGTTGTTGTTTTTCTCTTGTTCTCTCTCTCTCTCTCTCTCTCTCTCTCTCTCTCTCTCTCTCTTTCTCTCTCTCTCTCTCTCTCTCTCTCTCTCTCTCTCTCTCTCTCTCTCTCTCTCTCTCTCTCTCTCTCTCTCTCTCTTTTTCTCTTTTTATCTTTCTTTCTCTCTCTCTCTCTTTCACTAATCTCTTTTCATTTGGTCCATCTCTCTCTCTCTCTCTCTCTCTCTCTCTCTCTCTCTCTCTATATATATATATATATATATATATATATATATATATATATATATATATATATTTATCTATTCCTCTTTCCCTTTCTCTCTCCTCGTTCGTCGTCATTTCCAGTTCATTTTTATTTTATTTCTCCTTCTTATCCTTTTTTTCTCGTTTTATCTTTCTTTTCTTTTTCTTTCTTTTTTCTTCCTTTCCCTTCCCCTCCTTAGCACGGGCGAACTTATGTGACAAACTCCCTGCACTTTTTCGACTCCAACCTGAATATCTTTTTTCTCTTTTTCTTAACACGAGAGGAGAGATAAAATTTGTGAGCTATTCCATTTTTTATTCTTTCTTTGTTTCTTTCTTCTTTCTTCTTCTCTCTTCTTCCTTTATTGAAATTCTCACTCCTTTTTTTCTTTTGTCTTTGTTTAGAGTCTGGAATTTTGACGTTTTTTATATATATTTTTATGATGAGTGTTTTTTTTATTTTCTCTTTCTCTCTCTCATTTCCTTTCTTTTTTTTTTTTCTCTCTCTTTCCTTTCATTATTTTATCTTTCTTGTTTCTCTTTTCTTTCTTATTTCTCTCTCTCTCTCTGTATCTCTCTCTCTCTCTCTCTCTCTCTCTCTCTCTCTCTCTCTCTCTCTCTCTCTCTCTCTCTCTCTCTCTCTCTCTCTCTCTTATTCTTTTCCTTATTGTCATTCTCTATTTTTCGCATTCTGATTCTTTTTCTCTCTCTTTCTCTTCTCTTTTCTCTTCCTCTCTATTTCTCTTTTCCGCGGTGTCATTCTCTCTTTTGCTCAAATTCTTATAATACTTTGAATATTACCGAAAGCCATTATTAACATCAACAAACGTGTGTGTCTTTGTCAAACATTTCTTCCTCCAGCATCACCAAAAAAATAAAGCATAGCGTCAACATTAGAGGGAGGTCACCGTCAGTCTCTTTAGTGTAAATTAAAATATATCTGCTATTACATTTGCTGAATTTGTTTACTCCCTCGCTTGTAAAATATATATCTGCCTCATAAATAACACGAAAAATAGCATTAGCGTTAACAGATGCGTCTATCTCTCTCCCATACGAGTTACATACACAGACTTTTACATTTAATTTGCCGGACGTCCTTCCTTCAAAGTTTATTTATATCTCCGAAATTGCTAAAAAAACAAATCAATTCAGCCATAGCTAAGACATCACCAAAGCCATATTTTCCTTGCTTCAAACTGTTTTTTTTTTTTTTTTTTTTTTTTTTGCCAAACAGATTTACTCTCCTCGCCCTCCTTCTCATTTTATTATTACAAATTGATGTCATTATTCCAAATTTATAACGAATCGGTTGTTATTTTTTGCCAAACTCATGTCTTCCTTCCTGCAATCTTTCTCATCATTACAAATTTGATAATGAATGAGTTGTTATCCTACCCAAACATATTTCTTCTCATCTCCTTTCCTTCAATCTTTCACATTACTACTAAGCTGATAATGAATTGGTCGTTATTTTACCCAAACCTAATTTTCCTTCTCATGCAATGTTTCTCCTTTTTCCTTCTTTTTTTGCTATTCCTATCTTTTTTTATATTTTTCTCTAACTTTCTTTTCTTCTCATCTCCTTTCCTTCAATCTTTCACATTACTACAAAACTGATAATGAATTGGTCGTTATTTTACCCAAACCAAATTCTCCTTCTCATGCAATGTTTCTCCTTTTTCCTTCTTTTTTTGCTATTCCTATCTTTTTTTATATTTTTCTCTAACATTCTTTTCTTCTCATCTCCTTTCCTTCAATCTTTCACATTACTACAAAACTGATAATGAATTGGTCGTTATTTTACCCAAACCTAATTCTCCTTCTCATGCAATGTTTCTCCTTTTTCCTTCTTTTTTTGCTATTCCTATCTTTTTCTTTTATTTTTCTCTAACTTTCTTTTCTTCTCATCTCCTTTCCTTCAATCTTTCACATTACTACTAAGCTGATAATGAATTGGTCGTTATTTTACCCAAACCTAATTCTCCTTCTCATGCAATGTTTCTCCTTTTTCCTTCTTTTTTTGCTATTTTTATCTTTTTTTCTCTAACTTTCTTTTCTTCTCAATTCCTTCCTTCAATCTTTCTCATTACAACAAAACTGATAATGAATTGGTCGTTATTTTACCCAAACCTAATTCTCCTTCTCATGCAATGTTTCTCCTTTTTCCTTCTTTTTTTGCTATTTTTATCTTTTTTTTTCTCTAACTTTCTTTTCTTCTCAATTCCTTCCTTCAATCTTTCCCATTACAACAAAACTGATAATGAATTGGTCGTTATTTTACCCAAACCTAATTCTCCTTCTCCTTTTTTTTTGCTATTTTTTTTTTTTTTCTATATTTTTCTCTAACTTTCTTTTTCTTCTCATCTCCTTCCTTCAATCTTTCACATTACTACAAAGGTGATAATAAATTGCTTGTTATTTTACGCACACATATTTCTTTTTCATCGCTTTCTTTCTTATTTTCTCCAAGCTTATTTCATCATTTCATTTTTCATTTCATTTCATCATTTAGGAGCAGCGAGTAGCGGGCTTTTTTTTATTATTGTTTCCTTTTTGTGTGCCCTTGAGCTGTCTCCTTTGTTGTAAAAAAAAAAAGATTCACCTTTGCTGTTATGATGGTAAAGCAAATTTTGTCTCATCGCCTCCTTTCAGTCTTTCTCATTATTACAAAACTGATAAGGAATTGCTTGTTATTTTAGCCTCACATATCTCTTCCAATCGCCTTAGTTATTATATTCTTCTCCTCGTCTTCCTTCAATCTTTCTCATCATTACAAAACTGATAAGGAATTGCGTGTTATTTTAGCCTCACATATTTCTTCTAATCGCCTTAATTATTATATTCTTCTCCTCGTCTTCCTTCAATCTTTCTCATCATTACAAAACTGATAAGGAATTGCGTGTTATTTTAGCCTCACATATTTCTTCTAATCGCCTTAATTATTATATTCTTCTCCTCGTCTTCCTTCAATCTTTCTCATCATTACAAAACTGATAATGAATTGCGTGTTATTTTTGCCTCACATATTTCTTCCAATCGCCTTAGTTATTATATTCTTCTCCTCGTCTTCCTTCAATCTTTCTCATTATTACAAAACTGATAATGAATTGCGTGTTATTTTTGCCTCACATATTTCTTCCAATCGCCTTAGTTATTATATTCTTCTCCTCGTCTTCCTTCAATCTTTCTCATCATTACGAAGCTGATCATGAATTCCTTGTTACTTTAGCTACACGAATTTCCTCCTATCGCTTTCCTTGTTAGTTTCCCCAAGCATAATATATTTCATCACCATCTCGACTCCCTCCCTTCCAGTCCATCACCAGACTTATCTATTAAACATTTCTTCTCGTCGTTCTTCAGTCTTTCTCATTATTACGAAACTGATCATGAATTGCTTGTTACTTTATCTACACGAATTTCCTCCTATCGCCTTCCTTGTTATTTTCCCCAAGCATATATTTCATCATCATCTCGTCTCCCTTCCAATCCATCACCAGACTTATTTATTAAAGGAAGGAAGGAAGGAAGGAAGCGCTTGCCGAAACACCGATACTGACGATAATGAATTCCAATATCATAAAAGAGAGGAATGAGTGCAAAAAATATACAAAAACCTTTCAATAACGAGACACGGAAGAAGGGAAAATAAAGGAAAACACTCGTCCGTGAAGTGACCGGCGATCGATAGTGTGTGAGAGATGAAAAAATAAGTATATAAAAGAGAAAAGTTGTGAAGCAGTGGAAATGAGAGGGCATGAAAACAAGAGAGGAGAGGAAAGGAGAGGAAAGAGGGAAAGACATATCTGAGGAGAGGAGAGGAGGAAGGACATGAAAGATGGATTGGAATGAAATGTAGAGCGCAAAAGAGGAAAATAGATTAATCAGTGAAAAAGAGAGGGTACACTATTAACCCCAAAAGAGGAAAAGAGGAAAAGTACGCTGTGAGTTTGAAAGGAAAAATAAAGGACACAGAGGAGGAAAATATAATAAGCTATGAAAGTGAGAGAAATTATTAGAAGCACAATATTAAAAGCAGTGAAAATGAGAGGAAAATCAAGACCACAATAATAGAAATAGATTAAGTAGGGAAAGTAGGAGGGAAATTTAGGAACCCAAAGGAAGAAAATATATAGAGTAGGGAAAGAGAGAGGAGGAGTTAGGAGCACAAGAGAGGAAAATATATGAGATAGGGGAGATAAGAGGAAGAAATGGGAGTAAAAAAAGAAGAAAATAAATTAAGTTGAGAAAAAAAGGAATTCGAAACCATAAAATTTAGATCTCATTTTCTTCCTCTTAATAAGTAGGGAAAGAGAGAGGAGGACTTAGGAGCACAAGAGAGGAAAATATATGAGACAGTGGAGATAAGAGGGATAAATAGGAATAAAAAAGAAGGAAATAAGTCAAGTAGAGAAAAAGAGGAATTCGAAACCATTTAATTTAGTTTTAATTCTCTTACTTTTGATATTCTTACTTACTCCTTTTTTTTTTTTTACGTCTTCGCCTATTGCGCCGGTAGGCATCCTTGAGGGGCTTGGATGGTATTCGGCCCCACTCCGTCATGGCGCAGGCAAGTATTTATAGTGGCGGCATCTTACTTACTCTCTTACTGCCCTCGCTAACTCTTACCTATTTACTCTCTAACTTGCACAGCGCCAGAAAAATATTAATAAGAAACTGAAAAAAAACAAAAAACATAAAAAACATAAAAAACAAACAAAAAAACAATTTACTTCTAACCATTTTCAAGCCAGGCAAAAGTAGAAGCAAAAAATGAGCATTGATATTAAAAAAAAACTCCGCCACTTATTTATTTTCTTTCTCAAATAAAATATAACAAAAAAAAAAAACGAATACAGGCTATAGTTTATATTTTTGTATCATATATTTGTTGTTCAGTTATTTAGCAGAGAGAGAGAGAAAAGAAAAATATAGTCTTATGATTATATGCAGACGAAAAATGAATTATGAATGGGAGGGAGAGGGAGAGAGAGAGAGGGATGAAAAGACATATAAATAGATAAATAGAGAGATAGATAGACAGAGAGAGAATGAATGTGTGTGTGTGTGTGTGTGTGTGTGTGTGTGTGTGTGTGTGTGTGTGTGTGTGTGTGTGTGTGTGTGTGTGTAAGTGTGACTGTATATGTGTGCGTATGTATGTTGCTACGAATTCTTTCTCTTTCTCTCCCTTCGCTTCCTTATCTAACTTGCATCTACCTATCTTGCCCTCTCTTGCCTTGCCATGTTCTGCCTTGCTATGAACCGTCTCAGCCTTGGCCCTGTCTGTACTACCCTCTCTTGCCCTTGTCTTCCTCGTACGCCTTCGCCTTCACTGTCTTGCCCGATGTTACCCCGCGCGTCTCCGCCTTACCTCAGCCCAGTTCTCCCCGCGACTTGCCCCCCTCGCGTGTGTTGTCGCATGGACCCGCCTCTACCCGCTGCTTCTGCCCGCCTCCCTTGCCTTTTGTCCGACCGTATCCTCAAGAAACAGAAGGATAGTCACCAGAAATTGCATCACATGGTTTACATTTTGAAGATTACATGTTTTTGCTCCTCCCCCGTAAAAAAAATCACAGTGGTTAATCTTATTTCTTAACTGTTCGTGTTGTTTTGGACTTGTATTTCCAGTGAGTTAATGAATATTATTAGAAATTCAAAATACTTTTTTTTTATAGAAAGGCCACAAATTCTGCCATTTCTTAACCCTTAAAAGAAATCACAGTGGTTAATCTTATTTCTTAATTGCTCGTGCTGTTTTGGACTTGTATTTCCAGTGAGTTGATGAATATTATTAGAAATTCAATGTACTCTTTTATTATGCCAGGTCCACAAACTCTGCCATTCTGTTTACATCCTCCCCACTAAAAAGATAAAAAATTGCAATAGTTAATTTTATTCTTTAACTATTCGTGTTGTTCAGGACTTGCATTTCCACTCACTCAGCTGATGAATATTATTAGAAATTCAATGTACTCTTTTTTCTTAATACCAAGGCCACAAATTTTGCCGCCCGCCCTCACTGCTGTATAAATAGAATATAAAGTGACGGCAATATTAAATTTACACCTGAATTTATAATTAGCGCCAAATACAGTTACTTGATTTATACAACAATAACCACCCCCACCATAACCACCGTTCCCCTTCTCTTCCCCTCCCACGATACATAAAACATTCACAAACACACACACACACACACACACACACACACACACACACACACACACACACACACACACACACACACACACACACAAAGTATTTAGAATCTGTATAATACGTAGTCTTTATAATATGCCATAAAACGCAACGGCTTCCTACCCATAACCTAATATACACAGTCTTTAGTCTTAATGGTTAAATATACATGCATAGTCTTTATACTTTAATACTTCGAATGCACAACGGGCTCCCATACATAAGCAACACAGACGCAGACAAGCCCTATCCTTGCGCCTACACACACCTCGGTAATTCCTGTGACTCTTAAACGCTCACCTCCTCGCCCCGTAACCTAAAAACACGCATTGTCTTTGTATTATTACTTCCAATACACAGCGGCTTCCCATGTAAAAGCCAACCCTCAGCGTGGCGCACACTAACACTATTCTTGGACCTACACACACCTGGGGCCTTTGAGAGTGTCCGAGAACGTTCACACACTTCCAGGAAAGCCAAGGACATATACACGCTAGCCCTAGGTGAGTGCGCGCCCCTGAATGGTTGCTTGACCGTCTGGACGATGCCTCGGACACCCCCACACCCCCACCCACACACACAAATACACGCACCACCCACCCACCCACACACACATGCAAACACACGCCCCCTCCTCTCTCTCACACACACACACACACACACACACACACACACACACACACACACACGCAGCAAACGCCTCTTTTTTTATCTTTCTCCCAGCGCGACAACACTGATTGCAGCCTAAAAAAAAAAATTATAGCCCGCATGAGCTCGCTTGAAAAAGAATCTAATCAACTTATTTTACAATTCCGCTGAAAACGTTCGAGTAATTTAATTCCCTTTGCTCCCCTTCCCCTTCCCACCCTCCCCTTCTAGCCCCTACCCCTTCATCCCCCTTCCTTCAGTTACCTCCCCTCTCCCCTCATCAGTAGAAAAGTATAAATTGGACCTGAAAATAATTGACGATCCCCCAAAATCATGAGAGAGGGCGAGTCACTGTATTTAGAATTTCCTTTTACTGAACGAGAAGAAAAAATGTTTGCAAAAAAGATTAAAAATTCCATGTTAAAAATAGAAGGCCGACTTTTTTTGTGTCTTTTAGCAAGCAAAGCGTCTCGTTATTTTTTTTTCCAATATTTGTAAAAAGGAAGTTAAGTTGTTTTTGTAATGGGAAAGGAAATTGGAATATATATTTTTTTACTCGCGCGCACACACACACACACACACACACACACACACACACACACACACACACACATACACACAGGCATACACACACACCCTACCTATCCACAAACACACATACTAAAAAAAAACAAATATACACCCCAAACACACACACACACACACACACACACACACACACACACACACTCCAGCCCCCTCCTCACCAACCCCCCTAGGCAATCGTTAGGATAACCACCACCTCTCCCACCACAGCAACCAACCCCCTGTAGAGTGTCATTACCTGGTTAGGTTAATGCACAGGTACTATGGGTCCACTAATTACCCTGATTAACGACCTTATTTGCACAGGTAACCAAAGAGTGTATTACGGGCTTAATTAACACCACGGTCATTAATGTGAAGAGTGAAGTTACGATAATCTGTGTAAAAAGTGACGTTACGATAACCTCTATAGAAAGTGAAGTTACGATAATCTGTGTAAAAAGTGACGTTACGATAACCTCTATAGAAAGTGATGTTACGATAATCTCTATAGAAAGTGGCGTTACGGTAATCTCTATAGAAAGTGACGTTACGATAATCTCTATAGAAAGTGACGTTACGATAATCTCTATAGAAAGTGATGTTACGATAATCTCTATAGAAAGTGGCGTTACGGTAATCTCTATAGAAAGTGATGTTACGATAATGTATAGAAAGTGATGTTACGATAATCTCTATAGAAAGTGACGTTACGATAATCACTATAGAAAGTGACGTTACGATAATCTCTATAGAAAGTGACGTTACGATAATCTCTACAGAAAGTGACGTTACGATAATCTCTGTAAAAAGTGACGTTACGATAATCTCTATAGAAAGTGACGTTACGGTAATCTCTATAGAAAGTGATGTTACGATAATGTATAGAAAGTGATGTTACGATAATCTCTATAAAAAGCGATGTTTCGATAATCTCTGTAAAAACTGACGTTACAGTAATCTTATTTTCTCAAACGTACTGCAAAATCAATTTATTTGGATCATTATCAAGCACCGTGGAATAAGGAAAGCCGTGAGAATACAAATGTTATAAGCTAGGAAGTTTATAACCCCGACACACGTAAGACACAGGGCATGAAGGATGAAAGAAATAAAGCAGAAAATAGCAGAGATTTAAGTCACGACGGACCAAGAAACGGAGAATCATGCAACAAGGAGTCAGTGCGGAGATATAGAGTCATCCAGTTCGTTATATATGATGACGTTACCACTGCAGTTGAGAAGGCAGTTACAGAGAGGAGAAAAAAAGAGCAAGAATGGCGCCACTAAAAACACTTCCCTGCGCCACTAACTTGCTAGGGCAGATCGCAAGGCCACATCATGAAAGCCTACCGGAGCTAAAGCCCAATGGAAAAAAAATGAAGTAAAAATGTATACTTTATCCTTACTTAATGGGTGAGAAACCGAAGCGGAAAATATTCTTGCACAAAATTCCGAGTCCTTTCTGCCGTAACAAACACAACGCAGCTCTTGCCGACAACACAACAGCGCCAGCAAGTAAAGTGAAGCAAAGCCGGGGAAATTAAAACAGAACCAGCTCAAAAGACTGGCCAATCCCGCCCGGTAGAAAGAGTGAGGCCGCGGAAAATAACTAACATCCAATTAAGTGTGTGGAGCCGGCCAATACCTGCACGGACCAGAGGAATTCCCGCACCTGGAGACTTGAATTTAATGGAGTTCGATTTAGAAACACTGGTCAGACTTTTTCTCTTTTGTTTTATTTGACGAGACCAAAGTAATCTGAACGGAATGTTATTTAGTCTTTAGTGGAGGCTAAAAAATATGATTGTTATACGTTGCTTAGTGGGGACTTTCCAGATGTTTTTGATATTCGTAATTCTTGACAAGAGCAAAGAAATCTACACGGAATTTTATTTGAAGAGACCAAAATAATCTGGACGGAATTCTACGACTTTTGCTGAAGACTTTGTAAATATGTTTGGTGTACTTTTTATTTGAAGAGACCAAAGTAATCTGAATGGAATTTTACGACTTTTACTGAAGACTTTGTAAATATGTTTGGTGTACTTTTATCTGAGAGACCAAAGTAATCTGAACGGAATTTTACGACTTTTACTGAAGACTCTGTAAATGTGTTTTTTTTTTTTATACTTTTTACTTGACATGACCAAAAGTAAACTACATTAATTTTACATACTTTAGTGAAGGCTTAAAAATATGCTTCTCGTACTTTGCTTGTAATAGCTAAACCAACACAACACTAGATCTTACAACCTATAATAGGGTCGTAACTTGTAGCACGTTTGATAACCCTTAACTATTATACTGTGAGGATTAACGCACTAATGGGGAGCATACACCCGGAGGCGCGTCGCTTTACTCATTCCCCGCCCTCACTCCCGAAGATCTCCCCGAACAAGCTCCCACGCAGCTCCCTATCCGGCCCAAGTCCCTCCCGGCAGGATCGATCGACTTGTCCCAGCTATGAGTTACGTGGGCGGCCCCTTGGTCTCCTGCACTCAGGGTTGTCTCCTACAGAATCAGTGAGGACAAAAATAATTCTGAACATATAGAGCACAACCAAAAATAGTATATGGCTTGTGAAATATTATAAAGCACAAGGAAAAATATTATATGGCTTGTGAAATATAATAAAGCACAAGGAAAAATATTATATGGTTTGTGAAATATTATAAAGCACTACCAAAAATATTATATAGCTTATGAAAATGTTTGCCACAGATTACTTTATTTCGATTAGAAGTAACTCTGCAATAAATCTAAGTAAAAAAAATAAGTTGTTCTCCAAATTAATGGCAAAACTAATCAACACAAAAATTTACATGAAGACTAATTAGCCGCGAGAAAGTTATTAACTCCGTGCCAAATATATGCGTTGGCCGCGCCGCCGTCCGCTATTTAGCGTCGCCTCGACCTCATGAATGCCGCGCGAGGGAGGGAGGGAGGGAAACGGTGGTCCCATTAGCACTAAAAAGCGGAATTGACCTAAAATGAGTAGAGCCGTGACAGGGAAAGGGAGAAAACAAATTATCACGAGAAGAAAATAGATTAAAGAAAAAACTAAATAAAGAAATAAGCGAAGTTACTTAAAAGGAGGGGAAAAGGAGACGCCATAAGAATTACACAGAACTATAGTGAAACCAAATTGTCGAGTTCGTTTCGTTGGTTCGCCTAATATTTTCTCAGCTTGACACAGTCCCAACACCTATATTTTCCTCTCATATG
>NW_026111100.1:7500-10000 GCF_024679095.1 Eriocheir sinensis | reverse complement strand
AAGCTTTACTTTCATCTCTAGACCTAGCTTTGTGTCTGTCCCTGACCTCTCCCACAATGCCGGGGTGGCCACTCTATCACACTCTATAGGAACCCAATAAAAATGAACTCCCCAACTCGCCTAAATTAACGCAAATGGTCAAATAATAGCACATTTAGTAAGGGGTATCGAGGCGTGGCGATGATGGCCCGTTCTCTGTGTCTCTCGCCTGATTTACGAGGGCAGACTCGCATAAACCCGTCACCAGCTCATGATCGGTGTGCTAACGCCTGGCACACACACACACACGCATCGGGACTGCTATTGTGTGAGTGTGTGTGTGTGTGTGTGTGTGTTACTCGTGCGCCATTCACCGCCATATCCAGTCAATGCGAGATAAATGCGGACGGCGGAGCGCATTCACGTCGGTGCTTCGGGTCGGTCACGTTATCTACACGAATGTTAAGCTTTATCATACATTTTGAATTCCTGTCATTTGAATCCATTGCTATAACATTTACTATGGTTTATTTTGCTTCCGAATTCATGTCTCTGAGCCCGCCGCTATTGCATATACTGTTATTTATTTTGCTCTTGCTTATAACTTTTTCTCGATAAGGATGGGAGCAAGGAATAATATAAGAAAGGAACCACACAACAGAACACCGACCAGAAGCAAGAACTATACGCCAGAGACCCGCACGTAACTCTGACTCCTAAGCGCATTACACACAGTTTCCTTTGTCCTCTCTCTGTACCGTCAGACTCTCCCATAGCTACCAATTATTCACACACACACACACACACACACACACACGAACGAATGATATATCCTCACGAGACATTCCTCTTATTCTCTCTGTTCATTTCATTAATTTGCGACGTGACAAAAGATACAAAAAAAAGGACTTTTAACCTCTCACTTAAGCAATTAGAAACATGACAAGAGCTGACAAAAAAAATTATGAAGAGAAGAAAAACAAACACTCACAAACTTTAGGGAGGAGGAGGAGGAGTAGGAGGAGGAGGAGGACACAAACGACACGCAGAAAACGACTTCGTGTTGAGACCAAGTGTGACCTCAAAGGGAAAGACGTGACCTTGAAACGTGCCGGTCACACACACACACACACACACACACACACACACACACACACACACACCTACATGCCTTATCTCTCACTACCTCCGACCTCCACCTCCTTCTTCACCTCCACCACCTCCTCCTCCTCCTCATCATCATCATCTGTTTTCCTCTTTTATTCTCCATCTTCTGTTTCTCCAAGCTCTCCCACAAGCACAGTTCCCTCACACTCTGGTCCCCTCCCTCCTGACACACTTACTCCATCGCGCCCTGCAACGCTTCCACAAACATGACATTTTTTTTTCCTCCTCCGCCATACGAGTACAAAGTGAAACGGGGCTCAAACTAACGCGATTGCTAACGCTCTTAACCTAAGCCTCCTAATATCCTATCGCTAACGTCCTAATTAATATCCTAACGCTAACGTCGCGCCTAAAAGAGTGAGACAGACAAGGTACAAGGCTATATGAAAAGACTTCCTCTCAACGCGATAATACCCGTAAACAGATTTGCTAAGAGGTTAACAGACAAAGCTATATGAAAAACCCTCCCTCTCAACGCGATAATACATGTAAACAGATTAGCTAAGAGGTTAACAGACAAAGCTATATGAAAAACGCTCCCTCTCAACGCGATAATACATGTAAACAGATTAGCTAAGAGGTTAACAAACAAAGCTATATGAAAAACTCCCTCTCATCGCGATAACACCCGAAAACAGCTTATTGAAGACAGGAAGGAGAAGGGACAAGGTCGTCAGGCAAACGTTCCTTGTCAGGTTTTCTTGGCAGGCTATTGACATGGACGCAAAGGAGTGAAGAGTCTTACACAATATCCATCTCACTCATCTCATCTACTCGTAAAAGAGGGAAGAGAAGACACAAGATCTTAATGAAAACGTTCCCTCTGTTGGTTTTCTTGGCGGGCTATTGACAGGGAAGCAAAGAAGTGAAGAGCCTTACACAATATCCATATCACCCATCTCATCTACTCGTAAAAGAGGGAAGAGAAGGCACAAGGTCTTAAGGAAAACGTTCGCTCTGCAGGTTTTCTTGGCCGGCTATTGACAGGGAAGCAAAGAAGTGAAGAGCCTTACACAATATCCATCTCATCCATCTCATCTACTCGTAAAAGAGGGAAGAGAAGGCACAATGTCTTAAAGAAAACGTTCGCTCTGCAGGTTTTCTTGGCCGGCTATTGACAGGGAAGCAAAGAAGTGGATAGTTTTACACAATTTCCACTAGTAATCAGAAAGACGAGAGATATGTTTCATTTTAAGCTTGGTATGCACAGTGAGGAAGAGGACTAATAGGAAGAGTAGAAAATAGCGAAATCAACAAAATAGCAGAAGAGAGGAAGAGAAGGAGAAAAAAGCTTTAAGATCGAAAACTAGAGATAAACTTTTTTTTCTATTCGTTCAAAGCTAAATCAACAAAA
>NW_026111100.1:0-2500 GCF_024679095.1 Eriocheir sinensis | reverse complement strand
TTGTTCTCTCTCGGTCTTTCTCTCTTACTCTGTCTATCTATCTATCTATCTACCTACTTATAGATAGATACAGAGATTGAAAGGAGAGAAAGGAACAACTATTAGTGAAGAGATATCAAGAGTTATTAGTGTGTCGGTGTTGAAAAAGAAACAATTACTACCCATTTATTTTTTACTACAAAGTGTTGAGGTGACAGACAAAGAGAGAACGAAAAAGAGGAAGAAGAAAAAGATGATAATAGAAGATAAAAAGAAAATAAGACAAGGCGCGAGGAAAAGAAGAAAAAAGTAAAGCAGAATGAAAGTGGAAAAGACAAAGAAAGCAACATAGAAGAGAAAGTAAAAACAAACCAAGACAGAAATAAAAGAAAATAAGAAACGAAGGAGGAAAGAAACTAAAACAGAACGCAATGAAGAAAAGAAAAGAAAAGAAAAATAAGAACTGAACTAATTATTGTGCCAGAAAGACGTTGTTAAGAGAATGTTGGTAATTATATAAAGATTAAACCGAGAGAGAAAGACGGAAACAAAAAGAAATGAGAACAGAAAACACAACGAGAAAAAAAGAATAGAAATGAAGAAGTAAACGAATCATTGTGCCAAAAAGGACTGTGTTAATAATATGATGATAAGTGTGAAAAGATTTAAACGAAGATACGAAGAATCGAGACTAAAAATTATAGGAAGAAGAGAAGAGAAGAGACTGTGTTAATAGAATGATGAGAAAGGGGATAATGTAAACGAAGAGAGGAATAGAAGAAGAAAAACAAAACAAAACAAAACAAAACAAAACAACAAATGTGATGAAAAGAAAAAAAACAAGTGAAAAATTACAATGAATGAACTAACTAATTTTAAACGAAGAAAAATAATAGAAGAAGAAAAGTGAAAACAAAACAGAAAACACGACAGAAAACACAATAAAAACAAAAACAATTAAAAAAAAAAATAATGAACCCACTAATTTTATCGCCAAAATGGAATGTGTTGATAAATTGATGTTATTTATGTAAAGTTAATAAGGTAAAGTATTTATTGTTTGTGAAGATGAGGAGAATAATTTCTGTTAAATTTGTGTGTGTGTATTTATATATATATATATATATATATATATATATATATATATATATATATATATATATATATATATATATATATATATATATATATATATATATATATATTATTATGCTAGAGATGAAGGTAGGTGTGTGTGTGTGAGTAATCATTCCAGTATTCAGCGTAACTGTGTACATGAAACTGAAAACAAACACACAAACACACACACACACACACACACACACACACACACACACACACACACACACACACACACACACACACACACACACACACACACACACACACACACACACACACACACAAGATGATGGATATGGAAGAAGAAAGTGTATGTACTGTTGTGATTGACATGTACATACACACACACACACACACACACACACACACACCTGCACGCAAACAGACTATCAACATCAAATTCACCAGTAGAAGCAAAAGAAAGCATATAACAGCTTAACAGTGATAGTAAAAGTAGACACATAACAGGAGACTTAGACATGGTAGTAACAGAAGGTCGTATAGAAGAAGAACAGATACAGCAGGAAACAGAGATGGTCGTAACAGAAGCGGTGATTATAGCAAACATTCTTAAGGGTATATACAATAACATAGAAAGACCCCATCAAGGAGTCCGAGGTATAGCAAATTATTCATCGGTTATATCTAAGCAAATACGAATTCTTTAAGACGTACGAGTTATAACTATTCTTAGATGATATATAAACACGAATCCATCAGGGAAGTTATAGCAGAGATTCGTGTTATATAGAAATACGAATTCATCAAGACATACAAGTTAGTGGAGATATTCTTAGGTTATATACAAACAGAAACCGAGTTATAGCAAATTTATAGGAGGTTTTTATAGGTTATTTATATACATGTAGAAGGTGATCATAACTGCAACGAAAGTAATGGGTGGAAAGAAAGTAAAAAAAAAAAAAAAAAAAAAAAAGAGGGAACGCAAGGAAGAGACAAAAAAGAAAGGAAATGAAGTAATTAGGATGTCGAAAAATAGATGAAAATATACATGCAAACGGAGGAGAAAGCTGAAAGGAAAGGAAGAGAAAATAATCAATAGAAAGAGACTAAAGAAAAAGAAAGAAGGAGGCGAAAATAAAGGAAATGAAGTAATTATAACGTAAGGAAAAAGGGATAAAAATATATACACAGACGACGAAGGGAAGAAAGAAAGAGAGAGGAAGAGAATAAAGGAATAAAGAGATGCTTGGTAAAAGATGCAAAATGAAGAGAGACGAATAATATGATAAGAACGTAAAAGAAAAGAAACAAATGAAGAGAGGAGGAGAAGAATAACAATGAGAAAGAGATGAAACAAAAAGGTGACAACGAATCATTAAATCACGAAAAGGGGGAGACAATAGGACACAAAATTAAATTCGACCAGGAAATTAAT
>NW_026111099.1:0-37673 GCF_024679095.1 Eriocheir sinensis | reverse complement strand
ACAGGAAGAAACATGAGATATGGGAACAAATAGCCGAGGAGTTGAATAACTCATTCAACAACTACAGGACCTCGGCTGAAGTGAAGAACGCTGGTTCTTCATAAGTTCCCGTCTCGACAAAATCCAGCGATTCCGTGAGGAACGGAATAGGACAGGTGAGTTAATTTTCTAATTTTTGTTTAAAACTTATCTAACGGTGTTATACACTTAACAGACCGAACTTAAAATGGTACACCTCCATATCTATAAAGTATCTGAGTTAACGGAAATGAATTTTTTTCTCATTCATCCATTAACTATTACATTTTTTATCTCAGCTGAAAACTATAGATTTTCAGGACGACCTGTCCCTCTACAACCTTTGTATTCAGAGAAATGCAGTATACATTACCATGTGTCCATTTTTTAGGTGGTGGTCCTCCTCCCCTCCACTGGATCCCATTGACTTAATCAGACTAATGAGGATATTCTGGGACCAGACAGCAAAACAATAATGGGTGAGCCTCAAATTCGATGATCTGATGGATGTCCTGCGTGCTGACATGTGAGTAGTTATTTCTTTCCTGTGTTCATTTTATATGAATCACTCCCTGCTCTAACACCCTTTACCGCCTCCTTGTAAACTGACTCCACTCCACCTCAACGACACCTACCTCTTTTGTCTCTTTTCTTCCCTTCATTCTATACTCAAATTCTGCAGCTTTACCTCTTGCTCAAGTCCCTAATTTCTGAACCTCTCTTAATTTTACTTTCAAATACTAGAACATAGATTCTAATTTATGCTTATTTTACAATCAATGCAATGTTATTAAAATAACCATTTTGGGTAAAAATATTACTTCCATATTCATATTTCTATTCATTGTGATTAAGGAAGCTTCATCTAATAAAAAAGAAAGGAAATTACTGTCAGTCAGTTGTTTATATCATTCATTAATTGAAATTTTTTATTTTTACACAAGGCTACCGCCAAAGGCACAGCAAAAATTAGTAAAGAATATAAGATAGATTGTGTTGTTCACAAGGTAATATAGTGTATAGATTATATAATGTAGTATACTATTCTAGGAGTGATTTCTCACTATGCTGGCAGGTGTGTCCTTGCATCTTCCAAGCTTTCTTGGTACACCATGTAATGATTAAATCCATTGCTTGCAGAAAGGGACGTAGAGACCTGCTGCAGGAGGAGCAACAGCAGATCCGTTGGTCGGTATCAATAGTTATCATGAATCTGCAGATGCACCAACTGTAATATATGTTGATGCATCTGCAGAAGAAGCGCTTCCTTCATCCACCCCTCAGAAGATCCCACCATGGGACAAATGGGAGCTGTAAAGGCAGTGGAGTCTGCTGCCCAGGAACACAAGGCAGCTGGGCTCAGGCAGTGGTGCATCCGCTGGGCATCGGGCCCAAGAGGCAGCTGCCCGATAATAGGAGTCCGCTTGGTGCAGGGCCAAGGAGTCTGTGCCAAGTAGGGCCAAGGAGTCCGCCAAGTAGGCCAAGGAGGCAGCTATGCGTCAAGGAACAGGCTTAAGGAGAAAATTGAGGCCAAGGAGGCTTAAAGCCAGATACTATAAATTTAAACTAGAAAATAATTAAACATGTTAAACCAAATACTACTAAGTGGTTTCTAACATTGGTTAAACCATTATGTTTAGCTCATATGTAATTGTAATTTGTACTTACTGACACTGCTTTTTTGCATAGTTTCTGACCATACAATTAGAATTCTGACTGTAAGCATACTATGGTGAAGCTTTCTAGTCTCCTTTTAGAAAACAATCATAAGAAGGTCATCAGAAATTGTGGTTAGGAGATGAGAGACTATGCTAATGGGAATTTAAATTTATCATAATGCATTAAAGGTAGGAAACACAAGGTAGGGTAAATACCGGTAATGAGGCCCTCAGTTAGAGGATCGCTCCATCATCCTCATTGCTGAGAAGAGAAATGGCGACAAGAGAAATGTATAAAATCAATGTGAAGCAAGTATACTTATTTATCTATTTTATCGATCATATCTATTTTTCCATCTTCTCACCTGTTCACCCATCCGTCCTAATTTCACTACCACTTTCATTCTATTAGTGATCTTCCAATAAGTAATTAATTAAATTAGAATATACTACCAGTTTCTCTTGCAAGATTCAACTTATTGAAATGTAGGTGCAGAATGTATCCCGATAGGGCACTTAGACTTAATACGGTGACCACCAAGATTAAGGTTCTTTTCTGCAGCATCATTAAGACTTGGACTTGTATGCCTTGCACCCATTGGTTGCTCGTCATCCAGAGGAAGAGGAAGATTCCTATCTCTGTAAATATTGTGCAGCATTCCACACACATGAATGATTTTGGTACACCTTGTGTTTCAACTGCATCTCACCATGCAAAACATGAACGAAGCGTTGAGTTGTCCATAATTCCATCGCCAATGGTAATTTGTGAGACCTGGATGTAACAATGGTAATTAATTGTAATTAATTGTTGTAATGCTGTTGTCCCAGTAGTAATTCTGTTGAGTTAGTCTACACTTCATGTTTAACCACCAAAACCCAAATACAGAAATTCACCAGATAGCAAATTTAGCCACTGAGCAATCCAGGCCACTCAATAGTAACCTCCAGCCACCAATAGTAATCCAGCCACTGACAATCCAGCCACCAATAGCAATCTAGCCACCGACAGTAACCCAGCCACCGACAGTAACCTCCAGGCCACCAATATAAACCAGCCACCTAATAGCAACCTAGCCACCGACAGTAAACCAGCCACCGATAGCAACTTCAGCCACCATTATAACCGCCACTCTCGATCGCAACCCACACCGATAGTAAACCAGCCACCGACAGTAACCTGTACCAATTAATAGTAAACCAGCTACCCTGATAGTAACCTACATTGCCCCAAGTAGATAAATCTTTAATAAATCACTGTCAGTTACCACCCAGACAATACACCTGAGGGTATGTTGCGGCTGCTCAATGGGCGTTTGCCTGAAATAGGTAAATCTTTAAAAATCACTGTCAACATGATAAATAATTTGTGGGTATATATGGGGTTCAAATTGCTCAGGATGAAAAGCTCTATCAGATGAGAAGGGTAAGTAAAGCCATCTCGAGACTGGTGTACTAGAAAAAAAATACCTAATGTTCATATGATGAGTTAGTGGTTATCAAAGTTTCAGCAAAAAATATACAGGACAAAATTTGGGACTCAACTCTCAGTGGCCGATTCTCAGGCAAATAGTAATTTAACTTTGAGCACAGGTTAAGGTTTTAATGCATAGGGCGTTGAGTCAGAGTTAGTACTAAATACACCCCATGCCCAGTGTTAGTTCTTACCAGTCTCACTGACTAAACTACTTATAAACGTTATATCAAAGTCCTAAACCAAAGTAACCTTGATTTCACCTCCTTCCAGAAAAATATTTAAATGTTTTAGTCCATGTTATATATATATATATATATATATATATATATATATATATATATATATATATATATATATATACACACACACATATATATATATATATATATATATATATATATATATATATATATATATATATGTATATATATATATATATATATATCACCATATATATATAGGCCGGTAGGCCTGTACAAGGCAGCTCCTTTGAACCTAAGCTCCCGTGTATCTAACCCCACCTAATATCGCTGTCCATGAATTTATCTAATCTATTTTTGAATGTGACAATTGTATTGGCACTCACCACATGACTGCTAAGCCTATTCCACTCATCCACAACCCTGTTAGTAAACCAATTTTTGCCTATGTCCCTGTTGAATCTGAATTTATCCAGTTTAAACCCATTACTTCGTGTCCTACCCGGTTCTCTTACCAACAAAACCTTATGAATATCTCCCTTATTAAAGCCCTTCATCCATTTATAAACCTCGCACCCTTCGCCTTTCTAGAGAATGCAAGTTTAACTGTTTGAGTCTTTCCTCGTATGGCAAGTTTCTCAACCCCTGAATCATCTTAGTCATCCTCCTCTGCACTGATTCTAACATTTTGATATCCATTCTATAGTAAGGTGACCAGAACTGAACCGCATAGTCAAGATGAGGTCTAACTAATGCTAAATATAGTTTGAGGAAGACTTCGGCGCTTCTGTTGCTTACGCTCCTTGAAATAAATCCCAGTACCCTATTTGCTCGATTTCTAGCTTGAATGCATTGTGCTCTTGGACGGAGATCAGAGCTCACTAACACTCCTAAATCTCTCTTTTAGACCTGCTTATGAGAGTGTCATTTAAGCAATAGTTGTGAAAGGGGTTGTTCCTACATACACTCAGAATACTGCACTTCCCTACATTGAACTCCATCTGCCATTTATCCGCCCAGTCATACAATCTGTTTAGTTCATCCTGGAGAATACTAGCGTCCTGATCCGACTCAATTACTCTACCGATCTTGGTATCATCCGCAAACTTACTGACATCACTACTAATTCCTGTATCTAAATCATTGATATAAATAATAAACAAAAGTGGATCTAATACCGAACCTTGTGGGACCCCACTCGTAACACATCCCCAGTCAGATCTTTAACCATTGATTTGCACTCTTTGCTTCCTATTGCTAGGCCACGCCTTGACCCAGTTCAGAATCTTCCCCTCTACACCATGAGCCTGTAATTTAAGCAACAGTCGTTGTTGAGGAACTTTGTCAAAACGCTTTACTAAAATCAAGAAAGATTACATCATAGTTTTCATCTCTGTCTGCCGCCTCAAATACTTTACTGTAGAAGAACAAAAGATTAGTGAGGCATGACCTACCTTTCGTGAGCCCATGCTGCGAGTCATGAATTAAGCTATGTTTCTCTAGATGCTCCCGAATGTTCCTGGCTATTATGGACTCCAGCATCTTGCCTATAACCGATGTTAAGCTAATTGGGCGATAGTTTGAAGCAGCCGACCTGTCTCCCTTTTTGAAAATCGGCGTCACATTAGCTACTTTCCATAAGCTGGGCACATAGCCAGTATTTACCGACATCTTAAAGATGTCGGTTAGTGGGTCACTGAGTACATCACCTAATTCCTTTAATACCCTCGGAAATATCCCGTTAGGACCTGGTGACTTATTCTTCTTAAGCTTATCTATCTCATCCTGAACTATTTGCCTGGTAATGATTATATCCCTCAATTTATCGCAATTCCCGCCCTCGTACACCTGAACCCTTTTCGGAATAGTCGTTATATCCTCTTGTGTGAATACTGAAATGAAGTAGTCGTTCATCAATGTGCTCATATTTTCGTAATTTTCTACTAGCTCCCCTGTGTTTGTTTTTAGCGGTCCAATTTTCTCCCGTGTTTTTGTTCTATAGATCTGAAAGAAGCCCTTAAGATTACTTTTCGCCTCATTTGCTACTTTGATCTCATAATTCCTTTTTGCTATCCTGGTGTTTTTCTTCACTAATCTAGATAGTTCGACATACCGACACCTGAGATGTGCCTCACCATTCTTTATTTTCTGATAAATTCTCTTCTTTTACCCTATCTCGTGTTTTAGTCCACGTGTCATCCACTTAGGGTCATTGTTTTCTTTTCTAAGTGTTCGTTGTGGTATATGCTGTCCTTGCCCCTCTACTATTACTCTAACTAGATTATTGTAAGACATTTCTACCTGGTTCTCCTGGCTCTCCAATCCGCAGTTCTGGCCCTCATGAATCTCTGAATTATCCCAATTTTCCCCTTCAAGATGTCTTCGAAGCCCCTCGTAATTTGCTCTTCTAAAATCTGGCACTAACACTGGGTTTGGTTCTGGGTCACCATGATCTAACTAAAACGAACTGTTCTGTGGTCACTATTTGTATATATTTGTATATATTTGTGGTGGAAGTGGGGAGTATCTCAGAAAATAGTTTTTTTCTGATGGAATTCAAGTCACAGTTGCATGAATCACTTTAAAAAACAGGAGTTATATGGTTCATGAAAAAATGGTGGGTGACATGAAACTTCCCAAATTCCGAAAATTCCTGGACACTCATTTTTTTTCATTAAGGATATGGTTCGATTACTTACAGATACATCTAGGTGAAGCTTGGTGATAACAAACGCCTAGTTTAACTATGAAGGGTTAAAGGATACTGCTACTACAAAACTCAGTGGCTACACTGAGTTGGGTGTCATGTTCAGGGTTCTTACCGCTGGTATTATTGCTAATAAGAAAACTTACGGTAATGTCTCCAATAACTTGTTGGAAAGAGCCGCTGGCATACATTATCAGTGCCAGCAGCACCTGTGTGCAGGTGGGGGATGGCGTGTGCCCTCCTCGTCCTCCTCTGTAGATGGGGCTCCAGCTCCGCTATCAGCCGAGTAAGCTCTTGTCGAGGGAGTCTGTACTGACTGATGAGCTCCGCATCACTCACGGAGAGAGGGTCAAGGTGATCACGTATTATCCTTTCTCTCCTTAAAGCACGGTCATGCAGAACAGCGATAAGAATCTCCATCGAGGTGCTGGCAGTGGTCTGACTGAGGATGTAAACAAACGCAATCCTGTACCATCTCGCTTTTATGGAAGGAATTTCCCATATTACCTCTTACTTTTATTTCTTTGTCAAGAAACACTAATTATGACATATTTCATGTCAATATAAAGAAGGTTATGAGTTACACCAACTCCGTAGAGGTCGTAACTTACATCCTCCTTACAACTCCTTTACAACCTCCCGGATGCTTCCTGAATTCGGCAGAGTTGTACCTCAACCTTCCACCGTTGTAAGGCTTACAACCTGCTTTCTGAATAAGCCCCAGGCAGTCTACAACCGGCGGAAGGGCCGGCCAAGCTGCTCGCCCGACGAGCTGGCGTGTCCTAATGGCAGTATATCTTTTTTTTTAATGTTTACCTGCACGTTGGCAGGAGGGGCTAAATTGAGAGCCCGGCAGAGGAGCTAGGCGTCAGGCCATGAGGCCCTGCCCAGCTGGTCAGAGGCCGGCTGCATTTTGCACCCGTAGCCGGAGCCGAACGAGCAACTCAGCAGTCTATAAGCTGGCTCAAAGGCCAGGAGGTGCTCGTTCGACGAGTGCAGGCGTTCCATTGGCAGTGCATCGTTTTGTTTATAATGTTTACATGCTCGTTGGCATAAGGGGCTATGGTTAGAGGCCCGGCAGAGGAGCTAGGCTTCAGGCCATGAGGCCCTGCCCTAGCTGGTCGGGGCACAGGTGCATCTTGCACCCCGTAACCGGGCTCGAGCGAGCAACTCAGCAGTCTAAAAGCTGGCTCAAAGGCCAGGAGCTGCTCGCTCGACGAGTGTTGGCGTTCACGCAGTACATCTTCTTGATTACCCCCATAATAGGGGACAGGGGCCTTTGGCCAAAAGGCGGCCCTGTAAGGGGGACGGGCAATTCCCGGTGGGTGTAGGGACGCCTCCGCCGCCGCCACAGCCACGGGTAACAGCCGGCGAGCAGCGACGGAGGCACGGGGTCTCAGGGCAGGCGCCCAGTAGACACCCATAGCGGTGCACGGGCGAGCAGCCGACCGGTCGACTTGACTGCTGCGGGGGGGCCCAAAGCGAGGATAACCAGGCGGGTCAACCACGCCGCCGCAGAAGGACCCCACAGCTGCTCGCCCGACTGCAGTGCATCGGGTACGCGGCCTTTATATATCCGAACATCAAGAGGCAAAAATGACTGCCTGAAACCGCTGTCCAATCAGCGACGAGCTTACATCAGCAGCTTAAAATACATTTGCAAGCTACATGTATATAATATATAACGAAAAAAAAATAATAATCGTAGAGCAGTTTTCATTGGGGTCATCCATTTAAACAGTATGCGTATTGTGTGAAGTGTCACGCAATGATATAACGATGGAACTGGCACTGATGAATAACCGGAGAATATCGCTTCGTAGCGTAGCCTAATACTACCCTTTCTGAAAAAGATTTTGATTTCAAGAATGATGTTATTATTGTTCTGCTATGAAATACGAGAATATTAGTGTAAAATCAGTAGTCACTGCCACTGACCATTATAACAATATGTACTTCTATTAAATTTTAAAATGATAAACAAAGAACAGATGTCAATGCAATGCCATTAAGCACTATGGCAATACGTATGTCTACTAAACTCTCACCTGTATGTTATACAATGTTATAACAATGGAATTGGCACTGAGGACAAGTGTTTCGTAACGTAGCCTAATATTTCCCCTTCTACATTAAAGCTTTATATGTTAAAACCAAATATGCTATGAATGCAATGTTCCCAGGAATGTAAAGCCATGAAATCACCCCCCCCACCCGCCAAAAATACGAAAATCATAAAAGAGGTCATTTTTTGCAATGATATTTCAACGGAATATTTTCATAAGCTTCAGAAACTGACGTGTTACCAAAAAAGTCAAACAGTCTGTTAGTTATAATTACCCATGTGCTTTTTTGCATTGTATATTAGTAATTGTTATACAGAAAAGAACGTATTTCAATAAATTAGCGTCATCAAATGACGCATATATTATAAAAGTTGACTTCTAAGGAGTAAAATTCTGCTCCCTGCTTTATAATACTTGTCAACATGTTATAGTAGGATATCAATGTATTATTATTACTATTTAATATCACCACGAATTAGGCATACAATTGTCAATGGAAAAAACCCACGACAAATAGATCACGCCACCTTATAGGAATGTCGTCCGTCAGTGTTTACCGTCTCAGTTTTGTATACATCGCATTTCATAGTGCGTGGAGGTCACCTTGACGTACGTGACCAATTGTAACAATTATTTTCCAACCTGTAAATCGTCACTCCTTCACGAGAGTCCGACTGACACACATCTGATTCGCTCTCGCTACGGCGCTTAATGTACATATAGGCTACGAATATAATTCGCCTTAAGGAAGCTGAAGTCTTAATCAACGAAATTTAAACGCCCCCCGGCAAGCCAGTTACATTTGGTTGGCAGCGGTCACCACCGCGCCTGTGCCTTTACCTCGTTCTCCTCCAAGCTCCAAGCCACGAGAACTCACCAACAAACTCCGGGGACAGGCGTAGAAGGAAGGAAGAGTCACAAGCCAGCCGTCCGCGCAACTCAGGCGCCAGCTACAAGCAACTCACCAGGCGTCGGCTACAAGCTCTAGACAGGCGTCAAGCCTCGAGCCACCAACAGGCCTACGCAGCCGAAAGCGAGGGCCACAATCTACAAGCCGCTCCCCCGCCTCAAGCCAGCACTGCAAGCCACTCACAGCTCACTCGAAGCCCGCCAGCAGGAGGAGGCACGCCCCCTGACCTTGGAACAACCCACGCCCCTCGCACCACAGCGGGCGGCAACACCGCCGCTGCCAGGAGCATCAACCCAAACTTTTCCGGCAAACAGTCAACAGGGAACCCTAGGACATCTCCCAGTGACTGCAAGCAGTTACCACTACCGTTTCCTGCAAGGCGTCTTCTCAGAGGTTACACACCAAGTCGTCTTATCTGCCACCGTGGCCCATCTCAATATAACAAGAACGCCGCAGCCGTCCTACGTCTGGCGGCAGTTTTCCGGCACCCAGGCGCGGCCGATTAAATCGCTGGGTCAGCAGTTTCCAGCAGCCATTACAGGTCCTCCGATGTCCGCCCTTCCTCATCTCTCGCCGCCGCTGCTGCCGCGGCCGAGGTTTCACGACGCGACTCCAACGACTGCACGTACCGAGGCGTCCCCAACCTTCGCCCTCTCCACTACATCAGCTGATTAATCTTGGTATTTGTGGATTTTCCCTTCTCGTCAAAATATGCCGGCTCGGCTTATTTCAGTTTTTGTTTCGTGCAGGCACGACCTTTTTATTTTTGTGTTCCTAACACTGTTAATCAGTCATAATTGTGAGAGTAACGTTCATTCGCATACGATATTGATCCCTTATTATTGTTTGCTAGCGGGTTTACGTTGAGTTCCCTGATAAAAGTTAATCTTCCTCAGTGCTCCCTGCCTCCGTTTTCTCTTCGCCGCTCGAGGAAAACGAGCTTCAAATATACTCATAATTTTCTCTACCCAAAATACCGCAGTATTTATAGAGCTATTTTTTTTTAATATACCCATAACATTATGATTCCATTATAACCTTAACTTATATTACGTCTACCTGGCACCTTGCTAGCCATTCTTTCTTGTTTTTTGTTTTTAGGTTTTCGGCGCAAACTATTAATTCATACACGTTCCGTTTATTGGTTAATATTTACAGCTATCAAATATGCGCCTATATTGTAACTGATTTACACCATAGTATGAACAAAGACACTCTCACTAAACTCGGCGACACCTTTAAACAGTTGGTTCGTCCTTCAAGGGAGGAGAATTGGAGCACAGTGCGGACACCGATGATTTAAATGTTGTAAACTGCGATCGGGTACTACTCTTCCCTCCCAAGGAAGCGCCCCTTCACCGCCGGGTTCGTCTGAATACTTAACCCCCACTGAGCCGATCAAAATGCCTGACGATCCACCTCCCCCCCTCCTGCAGGGGCCCCACCCCACTTCCCCCTTCCCCCGATTCGGGTCATTCCAACTCACGCCAGTATTCGGCAATTCTTGGGCGGCGAGACCGTTCCTAGATCTGTGTGAATCTGCCATCGTAAATTCGTCCATTACGGAAGATCATGATAAAATCGCTTTCATTCGGTCACAGTTACTTCCAGGCTCTCGGGCACTGAATTTGATGCAGTCCTCAGCGTTCGCTTCGGGGGACATTGGAGTAAACTATGAGGTTTTTAAAAGGAATTTCATAAAAATCTTCGGGGGCGGGAGTAAACCAAGCATCGTTAGACAGATGGCACACACGGTTGAGTTCCTCCCAAAAAAATCCTCAACAAATCCGATTTGGGACGCCATGATTTAGGCAAATCAGCTGGCAGTTGACTGTGTCAAGAGCCTAGACACGTTCTGGCTTCCAGGGGGTGGTATGAAAAAGCACCAGGTGAAACCAGCTTTCGAGTTGTTTTTTTACTTATTTCATATTTCAGAGACGAACCGCCGTTCTGCCCTTCTTTTGTCCTTCAAACCGAGCGGGAAGTTGGTTGACTTCGTCTCAGAGTTAGAAGTCAAGTTCAAGAACACCCTCACCATCAACCCCTCGCAACAGCCGCAGCATTGCAGGCACAAAGTAAAGGCATCTCTCACCTGTAGTTTTGCAAACAATCAGGACATTCTGAACATTCTTGCTTCATGAAACGTAGGGAATCAACACATTCAAGACAGGGCTCAGATAGGAGATCAGGAGGTTACAGTGGCGGGCATTATTCATCACAGGAACCCTAGGCCAAACCATCAGCGGAAGGCTGCCTTTTGCCTTGTCCACAGGAATTGTTTTCATGATTCAGACAGTTGTTCTGCAATACAAAAAGGCCAAGGAGGAACAGAAGTACAAGTCCTCGGCGGACAGTAAACCACACTCCTCTTCTCAGAATAAAAGACATGACTTCGTGACAGCCCCAAGGCGTACATATAAGTGTCCCTTAAGGACAATACTAATTGGGAGCAACTTGACTCAGTCATTGCCGCCTTGGGCCGGACAAGCAATTGCCCTCCCTTGCAAAGGTGGGCAAAATTTCACTCACATTAGCAGTAGAACAGGTGTGACAGTCAATGTCATCTCAGACTCCGCTTTCAGGTCACTGACACGACAGGCGAGTGGGGAAATTGGCCGCTCCAAGAGAACGACCTGAATGTGGTAGGCGTGACGGGCACCACTTTGGAATCCTTGGCGAGTACCACTAACAGTCAGCTTACATGAAAAAGTATGTCCCTTTCGAGATTTCTTTTATGTCTCTAGCAGGTTTGCCTTACCTGTGGATGGGATCTTAGGATTAAACGCCATGAAAGACCTGCATCAACCATAAACCCTGAAAGCAACGCGATCGTGTATCAAGGCCGACAACGGGGATGGTAAATCCATCGCCTCTGTCACCTGTAATCCCACCCTCAGAGGGGAAATGAGCCAACCCACCACAGACTCAGGGACTGCCACCGCCCAAGTGTCACCTCTTACGGTCAAACCACACGAAAACATTGCAGACTTGTGGCGGACAGTAACGGCAGTCGTAGAAAGTCCTCAAATAGTTGCAGATCGTGCTGCAAAACTTGTTAAAATCCGTTTCCTAACGCCCCTCAACGGGCAGTTATGTGTATCGACGGAGCTCCTCACATACACCGCGTGACGGTGGAGTAACTCTCGCGACAGTCAAGGAGGGAGGTTTTGCAGAGGCATTGGTAATAAACACGTCTGGATCTCCTGTCAACAAAACACGGTGTTAGTTATGCCAGTGTCTGGTGTATGGGAGAAATGTCGCCCCGGAACCAGCTGAATACCCTTCAGCCCAAGTCTCAGGCATAACCTCGGCGTGTCAGGCTTCTCGCGAACAACGCACAGCTAATTTAGAGGCCTTCCTAAAAGTTGCACACTAGTCCGAAATTAAGCCAACCTTGGTCCAGCTACTGGAACATTATAGGGGGCGCTTGCTCTACAAGGAGAGCCGCTGGGATTTAAGCAGTGTTATTAACTCCACATTAATTTAAAACAAAATACAAATCCTGTATATATCAATGCGTACAAACTCCCCACAGTCAGAGGGAGGTCGTGCAACAACTTATCTCTGAAATGTTAGAACAAGTTGTCATCAAAGAATCGAATTCCCCGTGGAATTCACCCTTGTTTCTGGTTCCAAAGAAAGACGGTTCTTATCGTCCTGTGATTGATTTCCGGCGTGTGAACACTGCGACCGTGGATGATCATTTTCCGCTTCCCGTTCTTAGAGATCTTCTGATGTGTCTCGGTAGAGGAAATAAAGTCTTTACGAGTCTTGGTCTGGTCAGTGGCTAATGGCAACTGCCCATGGCCCCCGAGTCACGTGAAATAACGGCTTTTAGCACGCCTCATGGCCATAATGAGTGGACGAGGATGCCGTTCGGGCTCAAAGGAGCTCCCTTGACCTTCCAAAGGACAATGAACAGTATTTTTGGTGACTTGCTGGGCAACTCTGTCTATGTGTATTTAGACGACATCATCATAGCAGGTAAAGACGTGCATACACACATGGAAACACTAAAAGCAGTCCTACACAGACTTCAAGACGTCGGATTAAAGCTCAAAATCACCAAATGTGAATTCTTAAAGCCTCGGATCAAGTTCTTGGGGCATGTCATGGACGAATTCGGTATCCACACAGTGGACGACAAAATAAAAGCTGTTGCCGAGTTTCCTCAGCCAACGTCTGCGGACAAGGTACGGTCTTTCTTGGGTGTCGCAGGTTATTACAGGCCTTTCATAAAGGACTTCGCAGAGTCCCCTAACCCATAAGAAAGACGTACCATTCCAGTGGCTCCCAGCTCAACAAACGAGTTTTGAGGTTTTAAGCGCTTACGTCCTTGTCTTTCCGGATTTCAAGGACCCCTTTCAGCTTTGTACCGACGCTTCGACTAGTGGACTAGGAGCCGCTCTGATGCAAACAAATAAGTAAAAAGCATGTGATAGCGTTCGCCAGTCGAGTACTAACTGCTCCGGAAAGAACTTTTCTGCTACCCACCTAGAGGCTCTTGCCATTGTGTGTGGGCTCCTGAAGCATTTTCGTGACATAGTGATGGGGTGTGGTGTATACGGACCACGCGGCCATAACTGATCTTTTCAGGAAAAAACCTACACGGTCGTCTGGCAAGATGGTTCTTAATGATCCAAATACAATCCGGAGATAAAATATCACCGGGAAAACAAATGTGGTCGCAGATGCCTTATCTCGGAATATTCCGATAGGCGCGATTACCACCCAGAAGGTCATCCACAACTTCACTTCACCTGAGCTACACTGCTCAGCGAGACCACCCTGTGGAAGAGGTTAATTTACGCCCTCGAGTCGGAGACGAAACAAACCTTCCTGAATTGCAGTTCCTTTTCACAATTCTTCGAGGACAACCTCCATAATACACCCATTGCGGGTCACCCAGGAAGAGACAAGACGCTATCTGTCACCAGACGAGAATTCTACTGGCCCACATTACGGGTTGATGTAGAAAACACATGTCGCACATTGCGTCATTTGTGCTAAGCACAAGGGGTCAAAGGGCCAGCACCTATGTTGCAATACCCAGTACCAGAGGCGCCATGGGATGTTGTTAATATTGTAACGGGCTTGTCGGGGGCCGTTTAAATGGCGTTGATTAAGACTTCAGCTTCCTTAAGGCGAATATATTCGTAGCCTATGTACAGGAGCGTCGGAGCGAGAGCGACTGTCGTTGTGTGTCAGTCGGACTCTCGTGAAGGAGTGACGAGTTACAGGTTGGAAAATAATTGTTACAATTGGTCACGTACGTCAAGGTTACCTCTGCGCACCATCGAAATGCGAAGTATACAAAACTGAGACGGTAAACACTGACAGACGACATTCCTATAAGGTGGCGTGATCTATCTGTCGTGGTTTTTTTCCATTGACAATTGTATGCCTAATTCGTGGTGATATTAAATAATAATAATAATAATACATTGATATCCTACTATAACACTGCTCGGTCACCTACCAGTGATCGCGACCTCGCGATATACAAAAATCTAAATAGCAGTCTAGTTACCATGAACATACATAGTGGGAGTTTGTCAAGCAGACTGCCTATGATACAATTACATTAAAACACTGGCTATGTAAGAACATAT
Source organism: Eriocheir sinensis (assembly GCF_024679095.1). NCBI lineage: Eukaryota > Metazoa > Arthropoda > Malacostraca > Decapoda > Varunidae > Eriocheir > Eriocheir sinensis. Next base: position 23,025 of record NW_026111099.1, on the reverse strand, counting down.
GTGGAGTTATAATATAAATAGTGAGAGGTAAAACACAACGTGTGTGACATGAAACATAAGAAATCTCTCAAAAGATAAATATAAGGACACATGTATTAGAAGCTATCAACTGGCGTAGTTACAGACAATGAAACGTTCATCTAGCTCCTAAAAAAAATACAGTAGTGAAATACAGTACAATGTTAAGTATAGGAGCAGCCAGGTTTCTGTCCCCTGATTTGTCTGAGAAAAGGAAAACTACCTTGCCAGTGGCCTCCCTGCATTCTGTCGCCGTGTCTGCACAACCAAATAATCGTGCAGGACAGAGTGTCTCCTAATAAGGTAGAACATGATGACGAGACTGACGAACATCAGAAACATTGGTACAAAAAATCCAGGGTACAGGTAGGGGAGATGCAAATAATCAGGCAGCGTTTCCTCCAGGGTTTCCGCAAACTCTGTTTTGTTTGCGAAAGACAATGAATTAAGGGAATTAGTCACATAAGAGATGCTGGAGAAGTGAATGTTATCGAGAGACCGTAGAGGAAACACTCGATGGGAAATATTGGCCGTGAAAACCAGACGGATCCGGGACGAGTACGTTGTTATATTAGTGGAGCGGATATAGCATGCTTCCGCTATGGCATAGTGACCAGTAACCCTCCGGGCAGATGACTGATACATAGAAGGACTGAGGGAAATAGAAATAATGCAGACCCTGAAAGTTCTTATGAAAAACAGGTGTTGGTGGTAGCTTCTTGTAAGGGCACAGGGAAAGAGCGTCAGACGCGTTCACGCGGGTGAGGGCGATCTCGCATACCCCTCCCCGAACTGGTAGGAAGGCAGAGACGCAGAGCAGTAGAATCGCCCGAAGACCGTCTCCTTGCAATATTGCAAGAGTGAGTAGCTACCCGTTGAATACAGAGCGAAATCCTTCGTGATTAGAACAAGAGACGGGGACGTGTCCAGGGCTAACACACTGTCCTTAGCTGAAAAAGGGAACGGGACAATTTCGTGTGCCTCAAACACGTCCGCCGTCTGAAATGGAACATGAATGATTATGGCATCGGGGGTGAGGCTGGACTCAATCAAGGGGTAAAAATATTGACTCATGTCTGGGGTGAATAAAGGTGTTAGGCTATAATTTTGATACCCGATATGGACAGTCGTTCTCAAATCGTGTAGAGGGAACAAGGCAGGTGTGACTCTACCGTGCGCTGCATCAACCATGTTGCTAATAACCTGCTGATTTGCCGTTGCGACAGAGTTAATGACGTTTTCCAATACACGCGAGGCCTGATCTAGGAGGAGAAACTGATTCACCTGGTCGAACTGTTTGACAACTATGTTGATAACCTCTACCATCTTATTTGTCTGCTCTAGCAGTTCCTTAATGTTAGTATGCAACCGCGCAAGTTTTCTACAATTGGCGTTGATCACCCTGCGATTTCGGGCAGCAAAGGAAAGTACATGAGCGTAGTGGTCCCGCAAATCGCGTACGTCCTCGTCGGTTGCCGTACCGAAGAGGAACTTTGAGGCGGACCCAACGACGTTGAGCAACCCCCTCTTTACCCGAGAGTGAACTGAGTGAAAACTATAATCCATGTCTACCTCATCAACTTTTCCCCGTAAGAACAGAATCCTATCCTCCAGTAGTTGAAAAAGAGTCAGAGAGTTGGTACTAGAAGGTGCCTTTGATTCCCTAGTCTTGGTAGCCCGTATGGCGTCTGCCATGCCGAGTAGTTTTTCTGAGACTATCCTGATTGTGTCAGTGGTGTTGGTCAAGGAAGTAAATGGATATTTTACGAGGAGCACATCTTCTATGAGGAAGACCTCTCCTGTGTGTGCCGTGAGGGCACCAGGCTTCAGGTGGATGGGCGTTATTGCAAGCAGGGAGCCGAGGGACAACAAGATGATCAGAAAATAGTGGGAATGAAGTATTTAAACCCGTGGTCTCAAGTTATAGCTATGGGTGTTGGGATTATCTTGTTGAACATTTGACTCTGAGGGGGAATTACCAATATCAAGGTCCTAAGGTGAGGGAATTACTTTCAGACGATCACTGTGAACTTCTTGACTGACTCCACTATTCGACTCGAGAACCTCGAACCGATTTCCCCTGACATTCCGAACACCTCGGTAAGGACCCACAAATTTAGCCCCCAGTTTCGAACTCCTTTCCGCTTGCTTAATCATGACTGTGTCACCCTCTTTTAAATTCACCGGGACGGCCTGTTTGTGTTGTTTTGGCATCATTTCAACCTTCGTAGCTTTTAACGTACACCTAACTTCTGAGTGTATCTTGGAAAACATATGCATCTGCTGTTGTGCGTACCTATCAATGTTGTAGAGAGGTTGTTGTGGGATTGTTAGGAGGTCGTACGGAAGACGTTTCTCCACCCCATATAAGATGTAGTAGGGAGACTTCCCCGTAGAGTCGTTTACCGACGTATTTATGGAAGCGGCTATATGCGATAGCCAATCCTCCCAGTTATCGTGGAGATCGTTCACGATAGGTCTGAGGACCTGTAAGATTTTCCTATTAGCCCTCTCCGCCAACCCATTAGCAGCTGGGTGGTAAGCTGTGATGAAGGATTGCGTGTTAAACTGAGCGCATATTTCGCTCAATACTGAGTTCCTAAACTCGGTGCCATTGTCACTCAAAAGAATTCGAGGAGACGAATGTGGACACAACACGTGAGTCACGAGGGCATGGGCCACGCGTGTGGCTGTCTTGTCCTTGAGAGGCGCTAGAACTAGAAACCTAGAGAACTGGTCGACGCACACCAATAAGTAGCGCGAACCATGTTGGCTCTGGGGGAGCTGTAATAAGTCTGTATTAACAACATCCCATGGCGCCTCTGGTACTGGGTATTGCAACATAGGTGCAGGCCCTTTTACGGACCCCTTGTGCTTAGCACAAACGACGCAATGTGCGACATGTTTTTCTACATCAACCCGTAATGTGGGCCAGTAGAATTTTCGTCTGGTGACAGATAGCGTCTTGTCTCTTCCTGGGTGACCCGCAATGGGTGTGTTATGGACCAGCTTAAGCGTCACGGGGACATATTTGTCTGGGATGACCAGTTGGTCTATAGGTACCGGTTTGGTTGGCCATGACCTACACAGGAGGTTGTCCTCTGATAGGAAGAATTGTGAAAAGGGAACTGGCAATTCAGGAAGGTTTGATTCGTCTCCCGACTCGAGGGCGTAAATTAACCTCTTCCACACAGGGTGGTCTCGCTGAGCAGTGTGTAGCTCAAGTGAAGTGAAGCTGTGGATGACCTCTGGGGTGGTAATCGCGCCTATCGGAATATTCCGAGATAAGGCATCTGCGACCACATTTGTTTTCCCGGTGATATATTTTATCTTCGGATTGTATGCTTGGATCGTTAAGAACCATCTTGCCAGACGACCGTGTAGGTTTTTTCCCTTAAAAAGATCAGTTATGGCCGCGTGGTCCGTATACACCACAATTATGTACCCCATCACTATGTCACGAAAATGTTTCAGAGCCCACACAATGGCAAGAGTCTCTAGGTGGGTAACAAAATAGTGCTTTTCCGGAGCTGTTAGTACTCGACTGGCGAACGCTATCACATGCTTTTTGCCGGGCTTATCTGTGTGCATCAGAGCGGCTCCTAGTCCACTAGCCGAAGCGTCGGTACAAAGCTGAAAGGGGTCCTAGAAATCCGGAAAGACAAGGACCGGAGCCTGTGTAAGCGCTTTCTTTAAATCCTCAAAGCTCGTTTGTTGAGCTGGGAGCCACTGAAATGGTACGTCTTTCTTTAATAAATGGGTTAGGGGACTCGAGCGTGCTGCGAAGTCCTTTATGAAAGGCCTGTAATAACCTGCGACACCCAAGAAAGACCGTACCTTGTCCGCAGACGTTGGCTAAGGGAACTCGACAATAGCTTTTATTTTGTCGTCCACTGTGTGGATGCCGAATTCGTCCACGACATGCCCCAAGAACTTGATCCGAGGCTTTAAAAATTCACATTTGGTGATTTTGAGCTTTAAACCGACCTCTTGAAGTCTGTGTAGGACTGCTTTTAGTGTTTCCATGTGTGCATGAACGTCTTTACTTGCAATGATGATGTCGTCTAAATACACATAGATAGAGTTGTCCAGCAAGTCACCAAAAATACTGTTCATTGTCCTTTGGAAGGTCAAGGGAGCTCCTTTGAGCCCGAACGGCATCCTCGTCCACTCATAGTGGCCATGAGGCGTGCTGAAAGCCGTTATTTCACGTGACTCGGGGGCCATGGGCAGTTGCCAGTAGCCACTGACCAGATCAAGACTCGTAAAGACTTTATTTCCTCTACCGAGACACATCAGAAGATCTCTAAGAACGGGAAGCGGAAAATGATCATCCACGGTCGCGGTGTTCACACGCCGGAAATCAATCACAGGACGATAAGAACCGTCTTTCTTTGGAACCAGAAACAAGGGTGAATTCCACGGGGAATTCGATTCTTTGATGACACCTTGTTCTAACATTTCAGAGATAAGTTGTTGCACGACCTGCCTCTGACTGTGGGGGAGCTTGTACGCATTGATATATACAGGATTTGTATTGGGTTTCAACTTAATGTGGTGTTCAGCACACTGCGTAACTCCAAGCGGCTCGCCTGGTAGAGCAAGCGCCCCCCGATAATGTTCCAGAAGCTGGACTAAGGTTGGCTTAATTTCGGAATAGTGTGCAACTTTTAGGAATGCCTCTAAATTAGCTGTGTCTTGTTCGGGAGAAGCCTGACACGCCGAGGTTATGCCTGAGACTTGGGCGGAAGGGTATTCAGCTGGTTCCGGGGCGACATTTCTCCCATACACTAGACACTGGCATAATCTAACACCGTGTTTTAAGGATATAGGGGATCCAGACGTGTTTATTACCAATGCCTCTGAAAAACCTCCCTCCTTGACTGTCGCAAGAGTTACCTCCACCGTCACGCGGTGTATGTGAGGAGCTCCGTCGATACACACATCACTGCCCGTTGGAGGGGCGTATGCAAACGGATTTTAACAAGTTTTGCAGCACAATCCGGAACTATTTGAGGACCTTCTACGACTGCCGTTACTGTCCGCCACAAGTCTGCAATGTTTTCGTGTGATGTGACCGTAAGAGGTGACACTTGGGCGGTGGCAGTCCCTGAATCTGTGGTGGGTTGGTCATTTTCCCCTTCTGAGGGTGGGATTACAGGTGACAGAGGCGATGTATTTACCATCCCCTGTATGCGTCGGCCTTGATACACGATCGCGTTGCTTTCAGGGTTTATGGTTATGTGCAGGTCTTTCATGGCGTTTAATCCTTAGATCCCATCCACAGGTAAAGCAAACCTGCTAGAGACATAAAAGAAATCTCGAAAGGGACATACTTTTTCATGTAAGCTGACTGTTAGTGGTACTCGCTCAAGGATTCCCAAAGTGGTGCCCGTCACGCCTACCACATTCAGGTCGTTCTCTTGGAGCGGCCAATTTTCCCCACTCGCTTGTCGTGTCAGTGACCTGTAAGCGGAGTAGGAGATGACATTGACTGTGGCACCTGTGTCAGCCGCTAAGGTGAATGAAATTTTGCCCACCTTGCAAGGGAGGGCAATTATGCTTGTCCGTCCCAAGGCGGCAATGACGGAGTCAAGTTGCTCCCAATTAGTATTTTCCTTAAGGGACACTTGGATGTACGCCTTGGGGCTGTCACGAAGTCATGTCTTTTTATTATGAGAAGAGGAGTGTGGTTTACTGTCCGCTGAGGACTTGTACTTCTGTTCCTCCTTGGCCTTTTGTGTTGCAGAACAACTGTCTGAATCATGAAAACAATTTCCGTGGATAAGGCAAAAGGCAGCCTTCCGCTGATGGTTTGGCCTAGGGGTCCTATGTGATGAATGATGCTCGCCCCTGTAACCCCCTGATCTCCTATCTGAGCCCTGTCTTGAATGTGTTGATTCCCTACGTTTCGCGAAGCAAGAATGTTCAGAATGTCCTGATTGTTTGCAAAAACTACAGGTGAGAGATGATTACCTTAATAAATTCACCGGTTGTGGTATCGTGTGCCGTACCCTCTTCGTCTGTGGTCTGTGTTGAATGCATAAAAGCGTCGCCGAGTTTAGCGAGTGTCTTTGTTCATACTATGGTGTAAATCATTTACAAAATAGGAGCATATTTTGATAGCTGTAAATATTAACCAATAAACGGGTGTTATGCCGGACGTATTACTTGGGTTCCGTGTCGGCGTCACAAGACTCCGTGGGAGGGAGATATATATATAAACACTTTGCACAACTTCTATAGTTTAATATTCTTCCTTAGTAGTACACTTCACTCTGACTCTTCACTGACCACTAGCTTACTATGACTGGGACTGGACTCCTCTCGCCCTCTTCTCCTATATATATCCAGAACAGTACAGTCTAGAATGTTACAGTATATTTTAGATCATTCAAGAACATGTAGCAAAAGTATGTGCGGGTTGGCAACACTTCCCGCCTGGCGCCTGGTCGCGCCCCGCGGGGCGCGGACGAGGCTTTGCTCCCCGCCCCCTTGCTCGCTCTTCCCGGAGCTTCTAGAGCCCCATGGACGCCGGGGGAAGCTTCCAGCACAACACTACCCCCCCCTCTTAATTGTGATCGTCCCGATCACACACTTAACTATATACAAACATAAGAGAATTAATCAAAAACATAATAATCGTCGTATCGTTGTGGACGCCTGCGTTGTCTCTGTCTTCTGCTCGGTGCCTCCTACGCGTCTGTCTCCTGGTGCGCCTCGTCGTCGTCCGCTTCTTGGGGTGTCCCTGGAACATCTGCCGAAGCCGGGAGGTTATCTCCCTCGGCTGAAAGGTCCAGAAGGCCTACGTCGTCGTCGACCTCCTCTCGGTCCTGGACGTCCCTTGCGTTTTCGTCGGCTGCTGAGTGTCTGTAGTTGTTCCAGGTGTAGTTTCCCGGACCGTGGTACCTCCATAGGCGGTTGACGTGGACAACTTTCGGCTTGGTCCTTTCCGTTCTCCGGATTCGGTAAGTCACGTCGGAGAGGCGTTCTAGCACAGTGTAAGGGCCTTCCCAGGGGCTCTGTAGCTTCGGAGACTATCCTTTCTTCCTCTGCGGGTTGTAAAGCCAGACTTGGTCTCCTTCCTTGAAGTCAACGTGGCTTGCCCTCATATTGTAACCGCGCTTCATGGCGTCCCCGGAGAACTTCAAGGCACCTCGGACTTGATGGTGCACCTCTTCCAGCCGTTCCTCTAGTTGACGGGCAAAACTGGAGGCGTCCCTTGGAAGGCTTTCCCCAGGAGGCCTTCCTGTCAGTAGGTCCACCGGCAATCGCAGCTCACGTCCAAACATCAGCTTTGCCGGTGAATACCCCGTAGTCTCGTGGGCGGCAGACCTGTAGGCCATGAGAAGCGCAGGCAGCTTCTGATCCCATGAAGACTGATCATTGTTGCACTGCTTGGCCAACTCCTGGCCCAACGTCCAATTAAACCTCTCCACCATTCCATCTGACTGTGGGTGCAGAGGGGTGGTCCGGGTCTTCTTGATACCCAGAAGCTTGCAGCACTCAGCAAGGACTGTTGACTCAAAATTCCTTCCCTGGTCGGAATGGAGCTCGTTAGGCACACCGAAGCGACAGAAGAACTCCTCCACCAATACCTTAGCGATGGTAGTGGCTTCCTGGTCAGGGATGGCGTAGGCTTCCGGCCACTTGGTGAAGTAATCCATTGTGACGCAGATGTACCTATTTCCGTTCGTCGTCAGAGGCAAGGGTCCTGCTATATCCACTGCCACCCGTTCCATGGGGGCTCCAACCTGGTATAGTTGCAATGGGGCACGGTGACGCTTCTTGGGGCCCTTCTTTGCACAGCACACCTCACACGCGTGACACCATTCTTCCACGTCCTTCCTCATGCCAACCCAGTAGAACCTTTGGCGCAGGCGACTCAGTGTCTTCTTTACCCCAAGGTGTCCGCTGGTGATGCTGTCGTGCAATTCTTTCAAGACGCCTTCCCGGGACTTCATAGGTAGCACCGTGGACCAGTAGTGGTCAAGACCATCATGAGAGACCCAGCATCGCTGCAACACCCCGTTCTCCATCCGAAGAGTGTCCCACTGAGTCCAGTAATTCTTGGTGGTAGGGCTTTCTCTCGAGATTACTTCCCACCCAGGTCGCGTTGACGATTGACTCAGCCACTCCATAATTGGTCTCAAATCTCGGTCCTCCCGCTGCAGTTTTCCCAAGTCTTCCCATGGCACCTCCGCTGTCTGTTCCACTGTAGTGCGGCGGCACATATTCTGGACGTTTTCCCTCTGGAGGCAATGTTGACACTCAGGTAGGCAGGGGCGCCGGCTCAAGCTGTCCGCGTTACCGTGTGTTAGTCCAGTTCGGTGCACAATAGTGTAGTGATGCTGCTCTAGTTTACCTATCCAGCGAGCAAGCTGGTCCTCAGGGTTTTTCAGTGACTTCAACCACCGCAATGCAGCGTGATCCGTGCGGATGGTGAAAGTTGCACCGTACAGGTAAGTATGGAAAAAGTCAAGGCTCTTGACTACTGCCAGGAGTTCTTTCCGGGTCACGCAATAGTTTTTCTCGGCTGGGGTGAGCTTCTTGCTGAAGTAGGCCACAACCCGTTCCATGTCGGCACATGCGTGGGACAGCACTCCACCAATCCCCTCCTCACTGGCATCACAATCCAATATAAAAGGCTTAGAGGGGTCTGGGTAGGTGAGTACGGGCGAGCTGATGAGGGCCTCCTTGAGCTTCTCAAAGGCAACCTGAGTTTCCGCTGTCCACTCAAACTTGCGCCCCTTCTTCGTCAGGAGGTGCAGTGGTGCAGCAATCGTAGCGAAGCCTTTCACAAACCTGCGGTAGTATGAGCACAACCCGAGGAAGTTCCGCAGCTCCTTCACGTTGGTGGGTGTCGGCCAGTCCCTTACCGCAGCCACCTTCTCAGGATCAGTGCGTACTCCAGCCTCGCTCACGATGTGTCCCAAGTATTGGACCTCCTTTTGGAACAGACAGCATTTCTTCGGGCTGAGCTTAAGGTGTGCAGCTCTAAACCGGGCGAAAACCTCTGATAGCCTTTCCATCTCCTGCTCGAAGGTCTGGCCAAAGACAATCACGTCGTCGAGGTAGATGAGTGCCGTCTTCCAGTGAAGTCCCTCCAGCACCCTCTCCATCAGCCGCTCGAACGTGGCCGGCGCATTGCACAGGCCAAAGGGCATGACCTTAAACTGCCACAGGCCTTGACCGTAGGAGAAGGCTGTTTTCTCTTTGTCCTGCTCCGCCATTTTGACTTGGTGATACCCAGACTTCATATCCAGTGTTGAAAACCACTTGGAGCCCACCAAAGCGTCGAGCGTGTAGTCGATCCGTGGGAGTGGGTATGAATCCTTGATGGTGAGATCGTTGAGGGCTCGGTAGTCCACGCAGCACCTGAGGGAACCGTCCTTTTTCCTGACGAGCACTACAGCAGACGCCCACGGGCTGCTGGACCGCTCGATTAACCCCTGTTGCCGGAGATCATCCATCACCTCATCCATCTCCTTGCGACGGGCTGGTGCCATCCTTCGAGGAGCTTGCTTCACTGGGCGGTGGCTACCTGTGTCGATGTGGTGCTCTACCAGGTCCGTACACCCCAAGTCCAGGTCTCCTGTGGAAAACACATCTGCATTCCTCACGAGAAGCTCCCTGAGCTGTTCCACTTGGGGCTCCTCTAGACACTTGGAGCTCCTGTCAAACAGGTCGCGCAGGTAGTTGGGCAGCTCCTCCTGGGGCTTCGTCAGGGTTCTCCTGCAGACACAGGTTCTTGGTTTCTGGTCGATCTCTTGGCACAACCCCACCATGGTCCCTTGTTTTATTTTCTTTGGGCTGAAGGAGACATTGGCCACGACGACAGGCACTTCCGCTGCAGCAAGGTCTACCAAAGTACTGCCTACAATCACCCCGTTTTCTACAGGGCATCGACTTCCACTCTCTACCACACACAGGCTAGCCGGGGGGGCACCCGTAATTTGACAGGGTAACAGCATCTCCGACCTCGGAGGAATAATGGTGGTGCGCTTGACCGTCACTGGCAGGTCTTCCTTGTTCGCAGTCGTCAGTGGCACCCTCCTTTCTCCTACAGTCAGCTGCTTAGCGCGGAAGTCCAGCTCGCACCTGTGGGAGACAAGATAATCCATACCTAGGATGCAGGGGTCGTCCATGTCGGCCACGTACACAGAGAGGAACTCTTCCTTTCCTCCGAGCTCAAACTTCACGTCCACTGGGCCTCTGAGCTCTGCGTAGTGTCCTGTGACTCCGCACAGTCGATGCGGCGTCTTAGGAAGCCGACGATGACTCACCACGTCAGGCCGCACCAATGTGCGTTCCGAGCCTGTGTCGACGACCACAGGCCACAACACTCCGTCAACCTTGCCCTCCACTTGGCAACTTGTCATGGTGGTTCTCCTGCACACTGATATCTTCGGGGCGTGTACAGGACAGACTGGTCGTTGCCCTGTGAACCAGTCCTTCTTAGTTTCCCGAGTGGTGGTCCCTCGTTGGGGGTACATTTTTCCGACACTCATTCTTCCAGTGCCCCTTTTCTCCACAGGTCCAGCACTTGGGTCCTTCTCTGGGCTTCTTCTTAGCGCCACCTTCATATTCCTTCTTCCTCTTATAGCATTCGTTCTCCTTGTGCCCAACCTTCTCGCAATACCAGCACGTTCCTTGGAACCTGTCTGTGTCGCTGACAGCGCCCTTTCGTGCCCTAAAGCCAGAAGTCGAGTCGTCCCTGAAGCTTGACAAGCTAGACCTAACTAAGGACTCAAACTCCATGGCACGTGCCAGAGCTTCCTGCATTGATGTTGGCTTAGCTTGGTTCACTTGTATCTTCAGCTGAGGGCTGTCCAGGGCATCGATGAATTGATCACGCAGCAAAACCGTCAGCAGGTCAGGGGTGGCACCTGGGTATGCCTTGTGCGCCATGCTCTCAAGGTCCTGAGCGAGTTCCTGAAGAGACTCGCCGCGCCTCCTGTTGCGGGTTCTGAACCTAACCCTGAAGAGCTCGTTCTGGTGCTTGGTCCCATATCGTTGCTCCAGCGCCTGTGCCAGCCCGCTGTAGCTGCCCTTTGTCGCATTGTCGAGCTGAGCAAGGACCTCCAGCGCCGCCCCTTTCAGGCTAGTGGCCAGCTGAACCGCGCACTCTTGGTCATCCCATCCGTTCCGAGCTGCCAACAGCTCAAACTGAGCGCGGTAAGCCTCCCAGGAGATCTTGCCATCAAACTCCTGAGGCTTCTGTCTAACAGGCGAACCCAGCAGACTCATGGGGCTGGCGGAACTTCTTGCGGGGATAAACTCAGGCGAAACAGGGCTCAAACTACCCCGGACTTGCGTAGGAGAAGCATCTTGGGTACAACTAGCCCCTGCAGGCACTGGCTGTCCGTTTCCAGCCAAGCAGTCTTCAAGGGCCTTCACTCTGTCACTTACGTCACAAACTGCCTGTTCAGTACGGTTCACCTTTCCCTGCACTTCTAATATTTCTTTGTGTGTCGTCTCCCGTATCACCTCCATCTCTTGTTGAAGATTTGTGTGTTCTTTCTCCACTTCTATCAGGCGTTGTCCCAAGTTCGTGGTCACATCAGTCATTTCTCTTCGCACTGACTCACTTCCATCTTGTATTGCTTTTAGCTGTAGCTGTAATCCTGTGAAGCGATCTTCTAGCTGTTCTTTGAGTTATTGGAGTGTTCCTTCTTGTTGTCGCTGTGCTCTTTCTTGATGTTGCTGTGCTCTTTCTTGTTGTTCTTTGAGTTCTTGGTGTGCTCTTTCTTGTTGTTCTTTGAGTTCTTGGTGTGCTCTTTCTTGTTGTTCTTTGAGTTCTTGGAGTGTTCTTTCTTGTTGTTGCTGTGCTCTTTCTTGTTTCTCCCCGTGTAGTCTCAAGGCTTCCAAAAGTTCAGTCAACATGTCGTCCCTCTGGGCAGCTTGGGAACGAGTCTCCATGGCGAAAAAACAAATGGCTACACTCCTGACACCAGTGTTATGCCGGACGTATTACTTGGGTTCCGTGTCGCCGTCACAAGACTCCGTGGGAGGGAGATATATATAAACACTTTGCACAACTTCTGTAGTTTAATATTCTTCCTTAGTAGTACACTTCACTCTGACTCTTCACTGACCACTAGCTTACTATGACTGGGACTGGACTCCTCTCGCCCTCTTCTCCTATATATATCCAGAACAGTACAGTCTAGAATGTTACAGTATATTTTAGATCATTCAAGAACATGTAGCAAAAGTATGTGCGGGTTGGCAACACTTCCCGCCTGGCGCCTGGTCGCGCCCCGCGGGGCGCGGACGAGGCTTTGCTCCCCGCCCCCTTGCTCGCTCTTCCCGGAGCCTTCTAGAGCCCCATGGACGCCGGGGGAAGCTTCCAGCACAACACGGGTATGAATTAATAGTTAGCGCCGAAACCCTAAAAAGGCAAGAAAGAATGGCTAGCAAGGTGCCTGTTAGACGTAATAGAAGTTAAGGTCATAATGGAATGGCATAATGTTATGGGTATATGAAAAAATAACTCTATAAACACTGTGGTATTTTAAGTGAGTATACCTTTGAAGCTCACGTTTTCCCTCGAGCGGCGAAGAGAAAACGGAGGCAGGGCACACTGATGAAGATTAACTTTGATCAGGGAACTCAATATACCCAATATACTCGCTAGCAAACAATAAGAAGGATCAATATCGTATGCGAATGAACGTTACTCTCTCAATTATGACTGATTAACAGTGTGAGGAACACAGGAATAAAAAGGTCGTGCCTTTGCACAAAACAATACTGAAATAAAGCCGAGTCGGCATATTTTGACAAGAGGGGAATATCCACAAATACCAAGATTAATCAGCTGATGTAGTGGAGAGGGAGAAGGTTGGTGATGCCCTGGGGTACGTGCAGTCGTTGGAGTCGCGTCAGGAAATCTCGGCCGCGGCAGCAGCGGCGGTGAGAGATGAGGGAAGGGCGGACATCGGAAGACTCGTAATGGCTGCTGGAAACTGCTGACCCAGCGAATTGAGCGGCCGCGATTGGGTGCCGGAACACTGCCGCCAGACGTAGGACGGCTGCGGCGTTCTTGTTATATTGAGAGATGGGCCGCGGTGGCAGATAAGACGACTTGGGTGTGTAACCTCTTGAGAAGACGCCTTGCAGGAACCGGTAGTGGTAACTGCTTGCAGTCACCGGGAGATGTCCGCGGGTACCCTTGCTGACTGTTTGCCGGATGAGGTTTGGGCCGATGCTCCCGGCAGCGGCGGTGTTGCCGCCAGCTGTGGTGCGAGGGGCATGTGGGTTGTTCCAAGGTCAGCGGGGCGTGCCTCCTCCTTGCTGGTGTGAATACTTCTGCCGTATCGTGGAGTGGCTTGCAGTGCTCGTAGCAGTGCTGGCTTGAAGCGGGGGAGCGGCTTGTAGATTGTGGCCCTCGCTTTCGGCTGCGTAGGCCTGTTGGTGGCTCGAGGCTTGTAGGCTTGACGCCTGTAGAGTTGCCGCGGGTGTGCTCGGGGCTTGTAGGCTTGACGCCTGTAGAGTTGCCGCGGGTGTGCTCGGGGCTTGTAGGCTTGACGCCTGTAGAGTTGTCGCGGGTGTGCTCGGGGCTTGTAGGCTTGACGCCTGTAGAGTTGCCGCGGGTGTGCTCGGGGCTTGCTAGCTGGCGCCTGGTGAGTTGCTTGTAGCTGGCGCCTGGTGAGTTGCTTGCAGCTGGCGCCTGGTGAGTTGCTTGTAGCCGGCGCCTTGTGAGGTGCTCGTAGCTGGCGCCTGGTGAGTGGCTTGTAGCTGGCGCCTGGTGAGTTGCTTGTAGCTGGCGCCTTGTGAGGTGCTTGTGACTCCTTCCTTCCTTGTACGCCTGTCCCCGGAGTTTGTTGGTGAGTTCTCGTGGCTTGGAGCTTGGAGGAGAACGAGGTAGCGAAGGCACAGGCGCGGTGGTGACCGCTGCCACCAAATGTAACGGGCTTGTCGGGGGGCGTGTAAAGGGCGTTGATTAAGACTTCAGCTTCCTTAAGGAGAATATATTCGTAGCCTATGTACAGGAGCGTCGGAGCGAGAGCGACTGTCGTTGTGTGTCAGTCGGACTCTCGTGAAGGAGTGACGAGTTACAGGTTGGAAAATAATTGTTACAATTGGTCACGTACGTCAAGGTGACCTCTGCGCACCATCGAAATGCGAAGTATACAAAACTGAGACTGTAAACACTGACGGACGACATTCCTATAAGGTGGCGTGATCTATCTGTCGTGGGTTTTTTCCATTGACAATTGTATGCCTAATTCGTGGTGATATTAAATAATAATAATAATACATTGATATCCTACTATAACATGAGTCTCCCCTATACTTCACCCAAATTTCATGAAATTCACAGAATGTCATACATTTACAGAAATAAATAACATACTAAGATTTCAAAGCTATTAGACGTACCATATGGGCAGGAGGACCTCCCTTAGTCGCCGCCCTCAAGGCTTGACCACCATCTATGCGGTTGAGTAGCACCAGAAAGAACCTCCCTTATATGACCACTAGTATATTCAGAAACTCCTTTATATGACCACTAGTATATTCAGAACCTCCCTTATATGACCACTAGTATATTCAGAACCTCCCTTATATGACCACTAGTATATTCAGAACCTCCCTTATATGACCACTAGTATATTCAGAACCTCCCTTATATGACCACTAGTATATTCAGATTAAGCCTCCCTGTACTCATTATTCGCAGTGTTACGCATATTCACATAATTCTCACAACAAAGGCGAGATCAGTTAGCTGACCAGAGATTACAGGCAGTATTCTTGTCTAGGTAAGCCTGATGACATTGCTCTGCATGGTTTATCATGAGACCGATATCGATATGTTCTAGTGGGCACAAATCTAGTTATCATGTCCTTTACCTTTGCTATTGCGCTGGACATATCAAAAGCTTTTGATAGGGTCTGGCACAAATCTTTCCTTTCCAAACTACCCTCCTACGGTTTCTATCCTTCTCTCTGTACCTTTATCTCCAGTTTCCTTTCTGACCGTTCTATTTCTGCTGTGGTAGACGGTCACTGTTCTTCCCCTAAACCTATTAACAGTGGTGTCCAACAGGGTTCTGTCCTATCTCCCACTCTCTTTCTGTTGTTCATTGATGATCTTCTTTCCAAAACGAACTGTCCTATCCATTCCTACGCCGATGATTCCACTCTGCATTACTCAACTTCTTTTAATAGAAGACCCACCCTACAGGAACTTAACGACTCAAGGCTGGAGACTGCAGAACGCTTAGCCTCAGACCTTACAATTATTTCCGATTGGGGCAAGAGGAACCTGGTGTCCTTCAACGCCTCAAAAACACAGTTTCTCCACCTATCCACTCGACACAATCTTCCAAACAAATATCCCCTATTCTTTGAGAACACCCAGCTATCACCTTCCTCAACACTAAACATCCTCGGTCTATCCTTAACTCAAAATCTCAACTGGAAACTTCATATCTCATCTCTTACTGAATCAGCTTCCTCGAGGCTGGGCATTCTGTACCGTCTCCGCCAGTTCTTCTCCCCCGCACAGTTGCTGTCCATTTACAGGGGCCTTATCCGCCCTCGTATGGAGTATGCATCTCATGTGTGGGGGGGGTCTGCTCACGCAGCTCTCCTTGACAGAGTGGAATCAAAGGCTCTCCGTCTCATCAGCTCTCCTCCTCATTCTGATAGTCTTCTACCTCTCAAATTCCGCCGCCATGTTGCTTCTCTTTCTACCTTCTATCGATATTTTCATGCTGACTGCTCTTCTGAACTTGCTAACTGCATGCCTCCCCCCCTCCCGCGGCCCCGCTGCACAAGACTTGCTACTCATGCTCATCCCTATACTGTCCAAACCCCTTATGCAAGAGTTAACCAGCATCTTCACTCTTTCATCCCTGACGCTGGTAAACTCTGGAACAATCTTCCTTCATGTAAAATTCTTTGACTATTTGAATTCTAAAGTGGAGCACATCTTGACCCACTCTCCCTTCGCTGAAATCTCCATCCTAGGAGATTTCAATGTTCACCACCAGCTTTGGCTTTCATCCTCTTTCACTGACCATCCTGGTGAACAAGCCTACAACTTTGCTATCCTCAACGATCTAGAGCAATTGGTCCAGCACCCTACACGTATTCCCGACCGTCTTGGAGACCGGCCCAACATTCTAGACCTCTTCCTTACCTCAAACCCTTCTGCTTATTCTGTCAAACTGTTCTCTCCGTTGGGCTCCTCCGATCACAATCTTATTTCTGCATCCTGTCCTATTGCTCCTGTACACCCTCTGGACCCACCGAAGA
This sequence comes from Eriocheir sinensis, assembly GCF_024679095.1. Classification (NCBI taxonomy): domain Eukaryota; kingdom Metazoa; phylum Arthropoda; class Malacostraca; order Decapoda; family Varunidae; genus Eriocheir; species Eriocheir sinensis. Next base: position 6,735 of record NW_026111099.1, on the reverse strand, counting down.
GGCGATGCTTCTGGCATTTTGCTTCAGCTCGGTGGGACGACCTGAGGATGTACTTTTCCGATTTCCCGTGGAATGATTATTGCTTCCAGGATAGAGACCCCTCTGTGTGTGCTCAGCGCATCACAGAGGTGATTGTCTCTGGAATGGAGGCATACATTCCTCGTTCTTTCTCTACTCCTCACGCTAAAAAGCCTTGGTTTAATCACGCTTGTTCTCGTGCTGTCAATGATAGAGGTAGCTCACAAAAGGTACCAGAGCCTTCAAACTAATGCTAATTATGAACTTTACATTTCTGCCCGAAATCGTGCCAAATCTATTCTCCGACTAACCAAAAATTCTTTCATTAATAGAAAATGCCAAAACCTTGCTTTCTCTAACTCTTCCCGTGACTTCTGGCATCTAACCAAAAACATCTCCTCCAACTTCACTTCTTCATCTTTCCCTCCACTCCTCAGTCCTGACGGCAACACTGCCGTCTCATCTATCTCTAAGGCTGAACTCTTCTCTCAAACTTTTTCTAAAAACTCCACTCTGGACGATTCTGGGCATATTCCTCCTACTCATCTCCCCTCTGACTCCTTTATGCCTGTTATAAAGATTCTTCAAAATGATGTTTTCTATGCCCTCTCTGGCCTCAATCCTCAGTAGGCTTATGGAACTGATGGAGTGCCTCCTATTGTCCTTAAAAACTGTGCCTCCGTGCTGTCACCCTGCCTGGTCAAACTCTTTCGCCTCTGCCTGTCAACATCTACCTTTCCTTCTTGCTGGAAGTATGCCTTCATACAGCCTGTGCCTAAGAAGGGTGACCGCTCCAATCCCCCAAACTACCGTCCTATAGCTTTACTTTCTTGTCTATCTAAAGCTTTTGAATCAATCCTTAACCGGAAGATTCAAAAGCACCTTTCCACTTCTGACCTTTTATCTGATCGCCAGTATGGGTTCCGCAAGAGGCGTTCTACTGGTGATCTCCTAGCCTTCTTAACTGACTCTTGGTCATCCTCTCTTAGCCGTTTCGGTGAAACTTTTGCTATTGCGCTGGACATATCAAAAGCTTTTGATAGGGTCTGGCACAAATCTTTGCTTTCCAAACTACCCTCCTACGGTTTCTATCCTTCTCTCTGTACCTTTATCTCCAGTTTCCTTTCTGACCGTTCTATTTCTGCCGTGGTAGACGGTCACTGTTCTTCCCCTAAATCTATTGACAGTGGTGTCCCACAGGGTTCTGTCCTATCTCCCACTCTTTTTCTGTTGTTCATTGATGATCTTCTTTCCAAAACGAACTGTCCTATCCATTCCTACGCCGATGATTCCACTCTGCATTACTCAACTTCTTTTAATAGACCCACCCTACAGGAACTTAACGACTCAAGGCTGGAGGCTGCAGAACGCTTAGCCTCAGACCTTACTAATATTTCCGATTGGGGCAAGAAGAACCTGGTGTCCTTCAACGCCTCAAAAACACAGTTTCACCACCTATCCACTCGACACAATCTTCCAAACAACTATCCCCTATTCTTTGACAACACCCAGCTATCACCTTCCTCAACACTAAACATCCTCGGTCTATCCTTAACTCAAAATCTCAACTGGAAACTTCATATCTCATCTCTTACTAAATCAGCTTCCTCGAAGCTGGGCGTTCTGTACCGTCTCCGCCAGTTCTTCTCCCCTGCACAGTTGCTGTCCATATACAGGGGCCTTGTCCGCCCTCCTATGGAGTATGCATCTCATGTGTGGGGGGGCTCCACTCACACAGCTCTTCTGGACAGAGTGGAGGCTAAGGCTCTTCGTCTCATCAGCTCTCCTCCTCATACTGATAGTCTTCTACCTCTTAAATTCCGCCGCAATGTTGCCTCTCTTTCTATCTTCTATCGATATTTCCACGCTGACTGCTCTTCTGAACTTGCTAACTGCATGCCTCCCCCCCTCCCGCGGCCCCGCTGCACTCGACTTTCTACTCATGCTCATCCCTATACTGTCCAAACCCCTTATGCAAGAGTTAACCATCATCTTCACTCTTTCATCCCTCACGCTGGTAAACTCTGGAACAATCTTCCTTCATCTGTATTTCCTCCTGCCTACGACTTGAACTCTTTCAAGAGGAGGGTATCAGGACATCTCTCCTCCCGTATTTGACCTTGCTTTTGGACACCTCTTTTGTTTCTATTTTGGGAGCAGCGAGTAGCGGGCTTTTTTTTATTATTGTTTTCTTTTTTTGTGTGCCCTTGAGCTGCCGCCTTTGTTGTAAAAAAAAAAAATCTGTATTTCCTTCTGCCTATAACTTGAACTCTTTCAAGAGGAGGGTATCAGGACACCTCTTCTCCCGAAATTGACCTCTGATTTCGAACACTCCTTTAACCTCTGTTCTGGAGCAGTAAGTAGCGGGCCTTTTTTTTTTTTTTTTTCATTACGCCCTTGCACTGTTCCATAGCTGTAAAAAAAAAAAAAAAAAAGAGCACAGTATTCATAATTATACTTATTTTTTTTATATACTGTACCGCATTGGTCACACACACACACACACACACACACACACACACACACACACACACACACACTTTTACTTCAACCTTATTAGCCTATTTCCGTGTTTTTACTAATCCCAGAACTTTATATATTTTTCTCTGTAATCTTTTAGCGTGTGCTAGGGATGTGCACCGGTATCCAGTATACCGGAATACCGGTATTTTAGTGTCGGTATTACCGGTATCAGCAGGACTACGGTATACCGGTAACGGTATTTTTATCACATCGGTATATCGCTATTCCAGTATTTTTTCATTGGTATTTTTTTCGGTATTTTTTTTTTGTGTACAGCATTGAATGCACCAACCCCATGAATATAACAACTATTCAAATACGTAAATACAAAGGCTCTGACTTGTGACTTCACTACTGGCTACTGGCCGTCGAAACGTGGGCCACGCAGCGCCTCGTATCCAGGTTTTCCGCGCGCGTAATTCTGAAACGGCATCAGTGAACATGACATGAGTGACCCATAAATCTAAACATAATCATAGTCGAGCCCGCGAATGGCCAACCTACGAATAGTGGGGGACGTGTGTATTTTTTCATCTTTGTCTCCATTCTTCATCTTTTCCTCGGTCTTTGTGTTTACTTGAATGCTCACCGCACGAGATATGAGTAGCCTATTCAAGAGAGAGAGAGAGAGAGAGAGAGAGAGAGAGAGAGAGAGAGAGAGAGAGAGAGAGAGAGAGAGAGAGAGAGAGAGAGATAATGTTCCATAATATGTAACATTATTTCATGTGAACGAAAATCGAGGCGATTTTCGTGGGTCAGTGAAAGGTGCCGCTGTTCACCTGCCCGTCAGATACGAAATGCTTTCAGACTCGGAGCAAAGTGCAGATGACTCGTTTTCGCGACAGCAACACACGCCTCAAAGCGAAGCAGTTAACAGGAAATTCGAGTAATATGTTCACCTAGATCACAGTCTATCTATGCTTTACAGTCTGTTCACTTCAGGACGATAACGAGTCAGTTTGGCGCATGACGTCACATATTAGAGGAAAAGGTGGGAATATGGAACAGGGTGGGAATATGGAACAGGGTGGGAATATGGAACAGGGTGGGAATATGGAACAGGGTGGGAATATGAAACAGGGTGGGAATACGGAATAGGCCATATCTTAGAAACTACTTGCTGTTGTCTATTGGTAAATGAATTAAAACATAACACTATAAAAAAAATATATATAGTTCCCCGTAGGCCACAATAGTGCTTCTATAGTCACTCGCTCGAGGTGAGGCGCTCTGAGGGGCAATTATTTAATTCTTGCTCTGTTAAACTTTTTATAAAGTAAGACTCAAAACCTGTTATCCTATATAAATCAATATATATGGACTCTGATATATAGTGTGTTGATTAGTCATAAGATCACTTGTTAAGATGGCGTAGTTAGTATTATAGAAATAAAAAATCTTAGAATTTCTGCTAACTTATTGTGAAAATGTCGTTGGGTGATAGTATGGAACTGCATGTTTCATATTAGCACCACTCCATATCTCCAGGGTTTGCCTCCCACACATCACATCTCCAGTTCCTGAGACAAATAAGGTGTCAAATAGAGATCGCAAAGCTTTGAAACCATCTCTCTTGACTTCCTCTCCATACAAGGAGGCTCAAAGACCACATTTGAAAAAGAAAAACAGGTGGAGCTAGACAGGAGAAAGCACCTGCTCAAGGAACAGCATAGAATGGTAGAAGTAAGAAGATAAATATGCAAAACAGCATGGAGTCAAGCAGACCTACACGGAAAAGAAAAGAGGAAAAGGTACGAAACTTTTTTTTAAGACAAATGAGGACGAAAGTTCTTGTGAAGACGGAGAGAATTATTCTGTCTTCTGGAAGTTCGCAGGAAGAAACTGTGAGAGAGGCAGATCCTGGAGGCGATTATGCAGAATGCCTTTTTTCATCAGAAAAAATCCAAATGAGGAGAGCTACGGGTTCAGTGTGTGGTGTGCCGGGGATGGGCTCAGTCAGGTCTTGTGTAGTGACTGGAAAACTGATGTTTACATTTCAAATTTCTGTTCTTAAACTTTCCTTTTCACTCTAAGTTTTATTTATGTATTCACCAAAAAAGGAACATATTATTACACACAAACCACAAAATAAATGTTTAAAAAGATTTGATTTTTTTAATTATGTTAAAAATATTACTTATACAAAAAATAATATTAGTAAGAAGTCACCTAAAATTACCTTGTGCGATTGTAGTGTTACATATTGTACGGGAATAGACAAAGGAAAATTTTTCCATTTCAAAAGTAATTACCGTTGCCGGTATTACCGGTATTTTTTAGGAAATACCGGTAGTACCGCTATCATGACTTATACCGGGAAGAGGCGTACCGGTACTATTTCAGAAAACCGGTATCGGCAGTACCGGTATTTTTGTCGATACCGCACCTCCCTAGCGTGGGAGACGATGTGTGTGTGTGTGTGTGTGTGTGTGTGTGTGTGTGTGTGTCACCACTGCGGTACAGTATATAAAGAAAAATAAATAAGTATAATTATGAATACTGTGCTCTTAGACATAACTAGATTTGTGCCTTCTAGAACACTTCGATCTCGGTCCCATGATAAACCATGCAGAGCAATGTCATCAGGCTTACCTAGACAAGAATACTGCCTGTAATCTCTGGTCAGCTAACTGATCTCGTCTTTGTTGGGAGAATTATGTGAATATGCGTAACGCTGCGAATAATGTGTACAGGGAGGCTTAATCTGAATATACTAGTGGTCATATAAGGGAGGTTCTGAATATACTAGTGGTCATATAAGGGAGGTTCTGAATATACTAGTGGTCATATAAGGGAGGTTCTGAATATACTAGTGGTCGTATAAGGGAGGTTCTGAATATACTAGTGGTCATATAAGGGAGGTTCTGAATATACTAGTGGTCATATAAGGGAGGTTCTGAATATACTAGTGGTCATATAAGGGAGGTTCTGAATATACTAGTGGTCATATAAGGGAGGTTCTGAATATACTAGTGGTCATATAAGGGAGGTTCTGAATATACTAGTGGTCATATAAGGGAGGTTCTTTCTGGTGCTACTCAACCTCATAGATGGTGGTCAAGCCTTAAATCCTGATTTAATTAGTCGGGGATCATTGGCGGTGTGCTGGCGCTCTGGTAATATTACCCCACTACCCAAGAGATCCTCCTCCTCTCCTTCACCTAGTGACTACAGACCCATCACTATAACTCCTATTTTATCTAAAACTTTTTAACGTTCGCTGGTCAAGCGTCTTATTACTTATTTAAAACAGTTTCTTCCTGAGACGCATTTTGGTTTTAGAAAAAGGACTTACTCGTAGCACTAGTGATGCATTACTTACGCTAGTGCACGAAATTCAAGCTTCTTTGGACAGGGGCCATGAATCTAGGCTGGTATTCTTGTTTTTTAGCGCACCTTTTGACACTCTCAATATCAAGTGTTTGACTATTAAGCTCCAATCTGTTGGCATTGGTGGTAGAGATTTAAGTATTTTTACTGATTATTTTTTTATCTAGCAGACAGCAGCGTGTTTCTGTTGACGGTAGTTTTAGCCCATATTCTCGTGTTTATTCTGGAGTTCCCCAAGGTAGTGTCCTGGGTCCTTTGCTGTTCATAATGTATACAAGTGACATGTGGTCTGGTAATAATAACATGATGGCGTGTGCAGGTGATACTTCCCTTTATGCTGTTGTTGCATCTCATTTAACGAGACCAGTTGTTGCTGATAGTCTGACTGATGATTTGAATAAAATTCAGTCTTGGTGCTCTCAATGGGGCATGAAACTGAATCCTAGCAAAACTAAGGAATTAATTCTGAGCCGTCCTAGAACTCCTTTCCCTCACCAACCTAATTTACTTGTTAATGGAGTCCACATTGATTCTGTAGATCATATCAAGCTTATGGGAATTATACTGGACTTTAAACTTATTTCTCAATTGTGTTGATAAATATGTTCCGCTTAGGTTCATCAAAACTGGGTATTCTCCGCAAATCTAAGAAGATTTATGAGGCTGTTAACATTCTTCGGAATTGTTTCTTCTCTTTTATTCTGGCCCATTTTGAGTACTGCTCTGTTGTCTGGATGTCTGCTTCTTACTCGCATTTGAAAATGCTTGATCGTGGTTTAAATTCCAATAAGTTTCTTTTACCTGATTTGAGTTTGGATAGTGGGCATCGTAGGGTTGTTGGTGCTCTCTGAATGTTTTATGAAA
>NW_026111098.1:2500-37689 GCF_024679095.1 Eriocheir sinensis | reverse complement strand
TAAGCTAAGTATTTTTTGAGCAAAATACAGGTATGAAGTGCATCGCATAGCATTTAAAACGACAACTTGCAAAAGCATTGTATATGGCTACCGTACAGTGCATATTATGCAATGATGAAATAGCTATAATGAATTCAACATGTTATCTGTCTGTACACAAACTTGTTTGGAGTCAGTAATTGATCGACATCATCGAGCCTTCTTCTTCTTCCTCTTGTAATCTTTATTGCCCATGATCGTTACATAGGTGAATCTTTTCATGTTTCCGGTGTACCTCCACTATTCTTTTATGTGTGTTGGTAAAATATGTATATTACTGCCTCGACGTCGTCTCCTCAGCCGCCGGTGACAACAAAGGCGTAGCGCGGAGCGTATCACACGGAATTACCACATAATAAAAGTAAACAAGTCAAAACAAACTAAATCTAACCAGACCTGACCAAACCTAACTATACCTAGCCTATAACCAACCTAACCTGACCCCTCTACTGCCAAAATGCAATGTACTAAGATGCGTTAATTCACACACTTCAATATAGTTTGAAGTTTCTTCAATATTCAAGCTGTTTGTCACTGTACTGTATTCAGAGACCAACATACAACACATAATGCACTAGCCTCACGTGAGATGGCTACCATAATTTCAGACTCGTGTGTTCAGTGACTTTCTTGTTTATTTATTCTGATATATATCAACTTTCAGTCAGGTTATTCTGGTATATCTTTACCTCAGTGGGTCAAGGCACACAATCACTAGTACTATTATAAAATGTTCTAATGTTTCCCGAGCTTCTACACCTATCTGCTGTACTATGGATAGGTATAGGTACTTATCCATTCATGGAGGCCACTTTTCTCAACTATCTTTGACAGGTCTTCCATTCACATTGTTTCACTCTGCTCCAGTGTCATCAAATGCTTTCCCTCTCTGTATATTTCCTTTCTCCAAAGGGGATTGTCTTGAATTTCCAGTGTTTTATTAATTTGGCCCACCGGTGTTCACTCATTTCCTCTCTTTGAAACTCAGCTTCCCCTTTAATTGTTAACCTTTCTCAGAAGCTCCACCCCATTTCCCGAGAGCATGTGAACACTATCATGCCAACTGGTTTTGAATGACTTCTAATCTCCCGACATCTTCAGTGTTAGTCCTGCTGACCCATACAAGATAGCTGTGAGATTACTGCCTTCCCCATCCAAAGGCAACTTCCATATTCATACTGGCTAATTTCCCTTCTCTACCACTGATGTTAACATCCATCATTTTCCTTACCTTGGCTTCATTTACTTTCCTTTGTGCTTTCTCCTATGGCCTCCTTGCTTATTTCAAATGCTAAATAACCATGTGTTTCTATTAACTCTAAGATATTGTTTCCCAGCATCCGCTGTCCTACTGCTGGTGTGAATTTCCATTATTTTGTTAAAAGATAAGTTTCCATTCCATACCAAAGTCATTTAGGATCAGGCAAAATCCTTCCACTAATATACTACATCATCTGCATAACCTAGGCAAAGGAATACAGCTTCTGATGTGTGGGGCTTTATTACTGTTGCCTATAATATCCACATATACACATGGAGGAGGGGGAATGATTATGAGCAGAAAGGATTGATTGATTATGTGGCAGTAGATGGAAACCTGAGAAAGGATATTTGTGACGCGAAGGTAGTAAGCGGAATGTTCGATGGGTCTGACCATCTTGCAAAAGTGGGTGTTTGAAAAGAAAGGTGAAGTAAAAAAGGAAATACTGTAGATAGAAAAGTTACAGGAAAAGAAATAAAAGATGAGTATAACATGAAATGGCAGAGGCCTTAAGTGAAAAATGGGAAAATGTGAAAGATAGTACAGATAGATATTGAATAAGTTTTTGGAACATTCAAAGTAGTGTTAACTACAACAAAAAAAGTGTTAGGAATGAAAGTGGTGAGGGATGGAAAAATAAAAGGAAATTCATGGTAGGCAGAAGAGATAAGGAGGATAGTAAAAGAAAAAAGGGAACTTTTTAAGAAAGCTCAAGAAAGAAATGTGGCTGAGCAAGTAAAAAGGGAAAGGAAAAAGAAATATAGAGAATGCAAAATGTAATTAAAACAAGCAATAAAAGAAAGCAAGAAGAGAGATGACGAAGACTTTGGAAAAAGACTAAGTGAAAAATATAAAGGAACAGGAAATCATATTGGAAAGAAGTAAAAAACGAAAGAAATGCATCACTCCAATAATATCTCCCCAAGTAAAATTGATGAAGTTATGGATGAGAATGGAAAGATGTTGAATGACGGGGAAGCTGTGAAAACTTCATGAATTTTGATGATGGACGTCCAGCAGCTGTATGGGTAGGCGGTGACTGAACTGGTAGCGTACTGGGTCCACATTCACCGCGTGATGGACGACGCGGGTTCAAATCCCCACGCTACCACTCGGATTTTTCAGTCACCGCCGAGTGGCTTAAAACTACCCACATGCTGTCCTGAAGACCACCCATCAACCCGGACTCTAGAGGAAGCCGTCCAAGCGAATCAAGAACGAGTTCCGGGGGGCAGCATGAGCCAATGCAAGATGGCGCCACTATAAACACTCGCCTGCGCCAGAACGGGCTGGGCCGACCATCAGGCCCCACCTGGAAGAAGCCTTGGGCCGACCATCAGGCCCCATCAGGAAGATGCCTACCGGCGCAACAGGCAACGACGTAAGAAAAAAAAAAAAAAACAAAACAGTTTTGAGTGGAGGTAGAGGAGGAGTATATAAAGAAAGAAGTATAACATATGAATAAGTAAATCAAGCAATGAAAAGATTAAACAATGGAAAAGCAGCAGGAACTGATGGAATCAATCAGATACTTTCCTTCAGGATGGTAGTAGAGAAAATAATAGCAAAAGGAAAGAAACTATACGCTGCCTTCATGTACTTAGAAAAAGCTTATGACAGAGTCAATTGGATTGGATTGCATTGTGGGATGTTTTAAAGATTTACAGTGTGGGAGGAAAACTGCTCAGTGCAATAAAGCCTTTCTATGAGGATGCATCTGCATGTGTCAAAATTAGTGGAGAAACAAGTGAACATTTTGAGTTAAAAGAGGGATTAAGGCAGGGATATGTCATGTCACCGTGGTTGTTCAATATCTATATGGATGGTGTCATGAGAGATGAAGGGCAAAGTTGGGGAAGTTGGAGTAAAAATGTTCGCTGAGGGAAGGAAGTGGGTGATGAAGTCAATCCTGTTTACTGATGACACGGTGCTCATTTTGATAGTGTCTGTAAAAGGAGAAAGCTGAAAGTAAATGTCAACAAAAGTAAAGTGATGGTTTGTGAGGGGAGTAGAAGTGAGGTTGCAGATTTTATATGCCCATATAGAGAGGGAACTTAATGTGAAAAAGAATGCAAAATAATTTTGAATGGTGAAGAAATGGAGGTCAATAAGTTTAAGTACCTTGGATCAGTTATCAGTTAAAAATACAATAATAGTACCAACCCTCACATATGCAAGTGAAACATGGGCCTGGAATGAAAGTCAGAGGTCTAGAGTGCAAGTATTGGAAATTTGTTATTTGAAGAGTGCTTGTGGTGTGAGTAGAATGGATGGAATGAGTAATGAAAGTGTGTACAAGCGTTTTGGAATGTGTCACGGGGGTGAAGGGAAAAAGTGTGGAGTCGTGGAAGAAGTGAAGTGACAGACTTTAAAGTGGTTTGGCCACATGGAGCGAATGGAGGAGAGTAAGATGACCGGAAGGGTGTATGTGAGATTGAGGGAGGGAATGTTAGAGGACAACCTCCAGTGAAATGGAGGGATAGGGTACAGGAGTACGTTAGGGAGAAGGGTGAAAGATCCTTGAGAAACTTTGAGCAGGCAAGGAGGGAGTGTCTGGAAAGAGAAAGATGGAAACTTCTGCCGTGGCCATTCCCTGGTGGGAGCTCCTAAGAGCAGGCGTCGATGAGATGATGATGATGAATGAATTGAGTGGAATCACAGCAGAAATGTTGAAGTGTGGAGATGAAGTTACTATATGAATGGTCAAGATATGTGAAGGGGCCTGGGTAGACCCCCCCAACAGACTTGATAAAAGCCATCATGGTCCTGGTCCAAATTTACAAGGGGAAGGGCAGGAGAGGGGAGGTGGGAGTTGTGGGGGTATAAGTCTGCTGAGTGTAGGCTACCCGGAAAGGTATATGGAAAAGTCTTAATTGAGATTGTGCAAAGACTTACAGAAGAAAAAAATCAGTAAAGAACAAGGAGACTTCAGGGAGGGAAGGGGATGTGTGGACCAGATATTTTTGTTTAAGATGGTAGTAGAAAAATATTAGCAGAAGGAAAAATACTATGCTGCCTTCATGGATCTAGGTATTCTAAGAAAGTTTATGACAGAGTCGACTGGCTGGCATTGTACATGGGACATCTTAAAGATATATGGTGTGGGAGGAAAACTGCTTAATGCAATAAAGTCTTTCTATGAGGATGCATCTGCATGTGTCAAAATTAGTGGAGAAACAAGTGAACATTTTGAGATGAAAGTGAGCTTAAGGCAGGGGTGTGTCATGACACCATGGTTGTTCAATATTTATATGGATGGTGTTATGAAAAATGAAGAGCAAAGTTGGGGAAATTAGAGTAAAAATGTATGCTGAGGGAGGAAAGGAAGTGGGTGATGAATTCAATCTTATTTGCTGATGACACGGTGCTCATTGCAGAAAATGAAAGTGACTTACAAAATTTGGTCAATGTTTTTGATAGTGTATGTAAAAGGAGAAAGTTGAAAATAAATGTCAACAAAAGTAAAGTGATGGTTTGTGAGCAGAGTGAGTGAGCAGAGTAGAAGGGAGGTTGTAGATTTTGTATGCCCATATAGAGTGGCCATTGAATGTGAAAAAGAATGCCAAATAATTTTGAATGGTGAAGAAATGGAGGAGGTTAAAGAGTTTAAGTACCTTGGATCAGTTATGTGTAAGCATGGTGGTACAGAAGGAGAAAAAAGAGAAAGGGCATTGCAAGGATTGATTGATTGGAGGAGAAGCTGCAGATCCATCTCTCGCATGCCATCTCCTTGTTAGGGGCTGAATTTCTCCATGGCATGGACTGGACCTCTGCCGGACAGCTGGAGAAAGCTGCCATGGCACAAACCCGACTGATGGAAACAACTGATTTCTTCTTCCACATCATGTTTGGCCCTGAAATATGAGTACCAGTTCAAATAAACTACATAATATATATATATATATATATATATATATATATATATATATATATATATATATATATATATATATATATATATATATATTGTTGTGCTCCACTTGTCTACCCCTCACACAGGCAGACAGGTGCTCTCCCAATTACTTAAACTGGGCTCGCTATGGAAAACACAGTGCTCCCACGAGGCGGACAGCAGACACAAAGACACTCCGGCGGACACACTCGCACACACCCACAGAGCACACAGCGAGGCACAATTAAATACAGGGCGGACTTTCTTGGGGTTTACTAAGCAATAGAACGTTGTACAATCCTTATAAGTCCAAGGGGGAGGCAGTCAAGGCACAAATCATAGGCGATTAAGTCCTACGGCACAGAGCACAGGCGAGCGCGTCCTTTGTCTTCTCTCCGTCTCCACTCTTCCTCGCCGCATGGCGTCCCTCTCCAGCCCGCTCCCTCAACGGGGCCGCAGGGAACCCTCATTACGTCACGTGGCGCCAATTACAATTTAAACTAAGCTAAGCCTTGGCGTAACACTACCCCCCCCTTAAGCGCAGGCGACCCGCCTCGCCAACTTAACAAAACAAACAAAACATAACTGGGGAACTAAACAAATCAGTCTGTATCAAAATCTGTAAGCCATCCTGGCCTCCTCCTCTCACGTCTTGGTCGTCGCGGTGGAGGTGAGGGCGAGGGAGAGGCAGCGGGCTGGTCCAGGTCACCAGCAGAGCCGGCCTCCAGGTCGGCGTCTCCACCTGCCTCCTCCTCCACATCATCCGCGACCTCGACGTCCACCGGGTCAAGTTCTGCCCGGTCCTCCTCGTCACTACTGGGGTAGTCAGGGTCCTCCTCAGCGCCAGTACCCCAGGAGTAACGGCCCGGCCCATGGTAGCGCCAGAGCCGGTCAACGTGGACGACAGAGGAGCGTTTGCGGCCCCTCCTGATGCGGTAGGTGACAGCGGACAGGACTGCAATCACCGTGTAGGGCCCTCCCAGGGACTCTGCAGCTTCGGTGATAACCCTTTCTTCCGGCGAGGGTTATGCAGCCACACTCTGTCACCCACCGCATACCTCACGTCCCGCATGCGGCGATCGTAGTAGTCCTTCATCGCCTGGCCTGCCACTCTGAGCTTGCCGCGCACCTGGTGATGGACCTCGACCAGGTTCTCCTGCAGCGCGGCAGCGAAGCCAGAGGTGACAGTCGGCAGGCCCACGTCCAAGTCGCCCCGGCTGAACACGTCTGAGTACTGCGTCAAGGTGTGGCGCACCTTCCGCCTGCGACTCCGTCAGGTTAGCGGAGCCCCTGAGCGCCAGGTCTTCAAGGAAGTCAGGCAGCACTCCTCCGCAGGCGTAGACGCACTCTTCGACGGCTGTTCAGCTCGCTCCACCTCTTCACATGTGCCTAGTCTGGCACCAGCGGTAGTCGCCGAGCCTCGTCAGAGAAGTTAGCAACGAGTACTGTCACTAGCTCCTCCCCGCTCCCACGAGGCTCCTCCCGACCGCCACACCGTCAGTCAGGTGCAGGTTTTCTGAGGGTTCTACTATGCCTTCCGCGTCGTGCATCACCCTCGACAGTCGACACTGGACTCGTCGCTCCGTCCTGGGGGCAAGGTGCAGTCGCTCGGGCGTCACCACCGGCACAACCGACTTCCGGAAGCCAGGGCACCTCTGGTCCGGGCACCCACATCGGCTTCAGTACTTAGTCGAGACAGGAGTCAGTCTGCACCATGTAGTCAAAACCGAGCAAGAACTCTTCATCCAGGTCGTCGGAGTAGTCTGGCAGCCGCTCTTCTGCGCCGCCCACGCCGACACGAGCCACTACAGGCCCCGGAGTGCCACGCAATGCCCCGTCACGCCGCACAATCTCTGCGGGGCGTCTGGGAGCCGCTCAGCGTCCAGCAACTCGGGGCGCACCAGGGTCTTTTTCAGCCCCGGTGTCGACTGTCAGGCGGCAAGACTTACCGTCTACGTTGCCCTCCACCTGCACCGAACTAGTGGTATGGCGGCATCTTACACGTGGGGCGCGCCGACCCCGGCAGGCTGGGTAGTCGCCCCCTTGTCCAGCCCGCTGCTGTTTCCCGCCTGCGCCACGTGCTTCGGATTGGGGCAGGCGCTGAGCGGTGATCAGACTTGCCGCAGTCCTTGCAGCAAGTCTGGAAGCCCCCAGACCTCGGCCGGTCGAGGAACGCGTCCTTCGCCCCTCGGACACCGGTCGCGTCAGGCCCTTCTCACCGCAGCCCCAGCAACGGCCACCAAACTCGGGGCTCGTCTCCTCGACGCCGCCTTACGCTCGACCTTCGCCTTCCGGCCTCGCACGTCGTTCCGAGGCTTGGCGTAGTCAGCGAGGCGGCTTGACGTCTTGAGAAACGCCTCGAACTCCATGGCCTCGCCAAAGCCACCTGCAGGTCACCAGGGTGGGCTTGCTTTACGTAGATCTGCAGCTGGTGGTCCTGCAGAGCATCTACGAAGGCGTCACGGGCGAGGACGGTCGTCATGTCTTCACCAGCAGCCGGATAAGCCCGCCTCACAAGGGCCTCCACATCTTGCGCCAGTTGTGACAGCGTCTCGCCCTTCTGCCTCGCCCTCTTCTTCAGCTGAGCCCTGTACACCTCAGCCTGGTGACTGTGCCCAAAGCGGCGCTGCAAGGCTTCCGACGGGCTGGTAAAGGAAGCTTGCTTGGTGGCTGGAAGGTGGCTGAGAATCTGAGTGCCGGGCCCCGCAGCGCCGTTGCCAGCTGCAGCGCCTTTTCTTCCTCAGTCCACCCTTGAGCTGTTGCGAGCATGACGAACTGAGCAACGTAGGCCTCCCAAGCTACCTTGCCGTCATACTCAGCCGGCTTACGCCTGCGGTGGTCGTGGAAGGAAACGAACGAGCAGGGTAGAAGGCAGGCACTCGGGGCAAGAAAGGAGGCAGGGTAGGGTCTAGGTGAGGAGGCGAGGTGGCGGGCTGTTTGGCAACAGTGGCGGGGCTGCCGCTCGCCCCTGCCGCAGCCCACGCCAGCCGCTGAGCCCGACCGTGACCCCCGGCCAGACACGCCAGGCCCGGAGGCTCAGAGAATGCACTGCGTGGCCTCAGCGAAGCTTGACACTGCCCCAATCACACAAAGGCTCACTCTGCACTTCCTCTGGGGCAGCACACGGCAGCCTGCCTCGCCTCAAACCTTACCTCCTGCACCTCACCTCTCAGTGCCTCGAGGCCCCTCTGTAGCTCACCCCGGACCTCCTCGCAGGCCGGATCGGTATACGGCCGTGCCTCCTGCCGCACAGAAGCCAAACTTGCTTGTAGTGCCTCCTCAAGCCTGCTGGCCTGTGCCTCGGTGCGCTCGGCCTGCTCACGGCCTGCTCCTCAAGCCTGCTGGCCTGTGCCTCGGAGCGCTCGGCCTGCTCACGGGCCAGCTGGTCTGTGCGTGCGGCCTGCTGTGCCTGCTTTTGACCTTGAAGCGTTATTTCTTGCCTCAAGCCAGCCAACATTGAGGCACTTAACTCCAGCTGGCCAGGCTTAGCGTCTTCATCAGCCTCAAGGTCACCACTACCCCACCACTCGCTCCGCCAGCCGCACCGTGCTCGCCGAGCTCCATTGTGCCCGAGGCGTCACTCTTTGTCTGCCCGTCCACTCACAGCACAATTTCCATCCCACTCCTGACACCACTGTTGTGCTCCACTTGTCTACCCCTCACACAGGCAGACAGGTGCTCTCCCAATTACTTAAACTGGGCTCGCTATGGAAAACACAGTGCTCCCACGAGGCGGACAGCAGACACAAAGACACTCCGGCGGACACACTGCACACACCCACAGAGCACACAGCGAGGCACAATTAAATACAGGGCGGACTTTCTTGGGGTTTACTAAGCAATAGAACGTTGTACAATCCTTATAAGTCCAAGGGGGAGGCAGTCAAGGCACAAATCACAGGCGATTAAGTCCTACGGCACAGAGCACAGGCGAGCGCGTCCTTTGTCTTCTCTCCGTCTCCACTCTTCCTCGCCGCATGGCGTCCCTCTCCAGCCCGCCCCCTCAACGGGGCCGCAGGGAACCCTCATTACGTCACGTGGCGCCAATTACAATTTAAACTAAGCTAAGCCTTGGCGTAACAATATATATATATATATATATATATATATATATATATATATATATATATATATATATATATATATATATATATATATATATATATATATATATTGTTACGCCACCCCCCCTACCACACACCATCCACGGGCAGGCAGGTGGCGTGATCCTCACAACAGAACAGCCACACGGGCACCAGTCACTCACAGCGGCCCACACCGCACACCGAGGGGAGGAGAGAACGAGGCAGGGCACAAAGGATACACGTTCAACACTAAGTTCTAGTTTAATGACAGGTTCCTCACACAGTACAGCAACTTTCAAGGGCACAGAACAGTTAATCAGGCACAATACAGGGCACGGCAGACACGCACACACCTCGCGAGCGGAGCAGCTCAACACTCTCTCAGCCCAGACAAGCTTCTTCCACTACTCCTCAGCCACCCTTGCTCCCCCAACTCCTCGACTCAGCACTTCCTGCCCGGCGGCCCCGGGCCCCCCCCTGTCTCTCTTGTCCCAACAAGTAGAGTTGCACCATGCTGAGCTAACATTGCATCATGCTACAATTCTCATCACATTACACATACAATCATTCACATACAGCACATTCGTAACACTATCCCCTCCTAAAGGCAGTCGACCCGGCTGCCCCAACATTCAACAAACAAAACACATGAAATTAATCAAACTAATCAGTCCCCTGGGACATCACTAAAGTCTCTTAACCATCCCGGCCGACGCCTCTCTCGCCGAGGGCGCCGCTGGGATGCGGGCGGCGGCAGGCAGGCGGTGGCACCCAGAGCCGCGTCGTCGGCCCCAAGTCCTTGCTCAGGGTCGTCACTGACGTCTGCCGCTTCGCTCGCACCGCCCATGTTCTCGTTCGCCCCTTGGTCGACCTCTGACACGTCCCCTACGCTGCTGCTGGGGCTCACGTCCCTCTTACGCCGGTCGTATGTCTCCTTCATTTCATGGCCTGGCCTGCCACCTTGAGCTTGCCCCACGGGCGTCGGTGCACCTCAGCCAGGCTTTCCTGCAGTGCCGCTGAGAAGCCAGAGGTGACGGTGGGCAAGCTCAGAGTATATACAGAGCATATACTCTGGGCAAGCTCACGTCGGGAGGCCGCCCCGTGGCTAAATCCACCGGTAGCCTGAGCTCCCGGCCGAACATTGAACACAGAAAAATACATGCAATACACATAAATTAGTCTGTCCTCCACCACGTCCTCCACAGTCTCTTCTCGCGCCCCCAAGGGACTCCGCCTGTCAACCACGCCGTCGACCAGCCGTCAGTGGGCTCTTCCACGCCATCCGCTCCACGTGACGCTCGGGACAGTTGACACCGGCTCCTGGCCTCCACCCTCGGGGCAAGGTGCCCTCGCCAGGCTGTGACTACCTCCCCACGCAGCCATGCTCGAAAACCTCCTAGGAACAAAGGGCACCTCTCCGGTCACCCTCTCCAGCTCCCGTCCGAGGCCACCACGAGCCTTACTGGCCTGCTTCAGGTAGTCGAGGCCCAGCAAGCATGGCTCGTCTCGATCGGCGACGTCCATCGGCCGGCGCTCCACAGCGCTGCCTACGTCGATACGAGCCTCCACTGGCCCCTCCAGCAGCACACACTACCTCGGGTCAGGCCATGCCGAGCGCTCCTCAGCCCCCGGTGTCCACTGTCACGCGTCGTGGCTACAACCGCTAAGCCTCCCACTGGCAACACGCTGGTCGGGCGGCGGCAGCTTACTCAAGGCGGGGCCCGAGGGCGGGAGACGGCTGGAAGTCGACTCCCTTCTCCAGCCCGTCCGCGCTTCCAGCCCGCGCCGCGTCCCTGGGCCTGGGACAGGCACTCAAGGGGTGGCCTGACTGGCCACAGTCCCTGCAGCGAGGCTGGTGGGCATCGGGGCTCGGCCGGTCAAGGGAACGCGTCCTTCGCTCCCCCAGGCACAGACTGCACCTATGCCCCCTCTCGCCACAGCCCCCGCACGAGCCACGGAGACCCTCCGGGCTCGCCTTCCTCGGTGCTGCCTTCATCTTCACCTTCGCCATCCGGCCCCAAAGGTCATGGCAGGGCGGGGCGGCCGCCCCCAGGCCGCTGGTCGTCGTCAAGGCCCCGAACTCCAAGGCCCTCGTCAGCGCGTCATCGGTCCACGGCAGGGGGTGAGAGTCCTCGCCAGTCTCGTCCTTCAGCGCCCGGCAGTCCGCACAGAAGCGCTGCGTGCCGTCCTTCTTCATATCCAGGACGACTGCTGAGGGCCACGGACTGTCTGTCCACTCCATCACCCCCTGCGCCGCCAGCTCGTTGACGGCGCGCTGTAGTTCCTTCCACCTGGCCGGCACGACACGTCGGGGTGGGCTCCTGGTGGGGGCACCATTTCCCGTGCTGATGTTGTGCTTCACCAACCCCGTGCAGCCCAGCAGGTCCAATCCACCCCCGCTGAACACGTCCGCGCACCGAGCCAGGGTGTGGCGCACCTTCGTCTGCGCCTCCGTCAGGTGAGCGGCGCTCCGGTGCGCCGAATCCTCCAGGAAGTCGGGCAGCGGCCTCACAGCGGCCGATTCTGCGCTCCCCGACGCCTCCTCTTGTTGCTCCACCTCCTCACTGGTGCCCAGCTTGGCACCAGCGGGTACTTCCCGAGCCTCGTCGGAGGAGTTAGCCACCAGCACCGTGACTGACTCCTCCCCCGCTCTTTCGAGACTCCGTCCGGCTGCCACACCACCAGGCAGCTGCTAGCCCTCAGTGGACTCCACCGTGCCTTCCGTTGGCATCGCGTCCGACCGGCAACACACAGGACCTTGGCCTCCGTCCCCGGGCCAAGGTACAGTCGCTCCGCCGCGACTACCTCTGCACAGCCGACCTTCGGGAGCAAAGGCGCCTGTCTGCGCAGCCTCTCCAGCTCCCGTCCAAGGTCGGCACAGGCCTCGCCCTGCGGCAGGTAGTCGAGGCCCAGCACGCACGGCTCGTCTCGGTCGGCGACGTCCATCGGCCGGCGCTCCACAGCGCTGCCTACGCCGATACGAGCCTCCACTGGGCCCTCAGACTGCACGCAGTGCCCCGTGACGCAACACAGGCTCTGTGGCGCGTCCTGGGGTCGTGTAGCGGCCGGCATGTCAGGCCGCCCCAAGGTCCTCTCGGCGTTCCCCACCAAGCGACCGGGCCCGTCCACTGAGCCCCGTAGCGCTGTTGTCAGCTGCAGCGCCTTCTCATCCTCGCCCCAGCCCTGGGCAGCAGCTGGCATCTTGAACTGGGCCTCCCATACCAACTTCCCGTCGTGCTCCGCTAGCTTAAGCCTCCCTGAGCGCGGGGAGGCCGAGGGGTCGCAGAGAGGAGCGGGCGGACCACGTGGGCTGCAAGCCGGCCGGCATGGCGGAGAGAGAGGCGGTGAGAGAGGCAACAAGGCAGGGTTAATAGGTCCGACTCCAGCACCAGCTGGACCTAAGGGAGCGGCTCCGACGGCTCCCCAGCCTCCTGCAGCCTCCACCGGCTCCGCCACGACGCCACCAGGCTTCAGGGGCCCTTGCCTGGGGCCCCACGCGGAGCCCCGCCAGTCCACCACCCGTGCACCCGCCGCCAGCACACGTGACGCTTCTTGTTCCTCCCCGCACCACGTTGCCACCTCTCGCTGCTGCCATGGGAGAGAGAGCGGACTACGTGACCTGCGAGCCGGCTGGCATGGAGGAGAGGGAGGGGGTGATGGAGGCAACGAGGCGGGGGTTCCCCAACCTCCTGCGGCAGCTACTGGTTCCGCCACGACGCTACCAGGCTCCAGGAGTCCTTGCCAGGGGCCCCAGATAGGCCCCTGTAGGACCGCCGCCCCGGCGCTTCCCGCCAGAACTGAGCCTTCTTCCTCCGCGTGCGACGGTGACACCTCTCGCAGCTGCCTCTCCGCCTCCCTCAGGCCCCGGACCTCGCCTTCCTGGGTCCGCACCTCCTCCAGCCGTTCACTCGCGCTGTCGCAGCCCTGGTCGGTGTACTGCTGGGTTTCCGCCTTCAGGGACGAGAGACTGCTCTGGAGGACCTCGGCAAGATGGCGTGCCTGCTCGTGTGCCCTCTCGTCTGCCCTCTGATCCAATTTCTGCCTCATACTGGCCAGCATGGCAGCGAACAAGTCCATCTGGCTCGGTTTCGCATCACCTGCGTCAGCCTCGGCCTTGCCCTTCTCCTCACCCTCACGACGACCATTTTGGGACGCCATGACGACACAGCGCGCTTCACTGTTCACTTATCCCCACTCCTTTGACACCAAGTGTTACGCCACCCCCCCTACCACACACCATACACGGGCAGGCAGGTGGCGTGATCCTCAGAACAACCACACGGGCACCAGTCACTCACAGCGGCCCACACCGAACACCGAGGGGAGGAGGGAACGAGGCAGGGCACAAAGGATACACGTTCAACACTAAGTTCTAGTTTAATGACAGGTTCCTCACACAGTACAGCAACTTTCAAGGGCACAGAACAGTTAATCAGGCACAATACAGGGGCACGGCAGACACGCACACACCTCGCGAGCGGAGCAGCTCAACACTCTCTCAGCCCAGACAAGCGTCTTCCACTACTCCTCCTCAGCCACCCTTGCTCCCCCAACTCCTCGACTCAGCACTTCCTGCCCGGCGGCCCGGCCCCTCCGAGCAAGAAAAATGAGAAAAAATCATCACACACGCAAACCATTTCATAATATATATCAACGCATTTGTGATCAGTTTATGCATCATCTATTTTGGGGGGTTTATATCATGGCAAAAATGTGGCCTGTCGCTGGTACACGGTAAAGCCATAAATTTGGCCTGTTGCTGCTACCAGGTTAAGCTGGACTATGAATGGACAGATGTTGTTTTAAGAGTGTAGTGACCCTCTAAGTCTTTCCATTTTCTATTGCTCATCCCGTTCTCTCCATCTTCCATTTCTTTAGTTTACCCTTAACTCATCACGTTCTCTTTCTTTTCTCTCACTCTCAACACACACTATTCCATTTCATCTATTACACATTTTCATCACACATTAATTTCTTTTCTTACGAGTCACTACATATAATAAATGTAAATAATCGTTCTCATTATTATAAGCAACATCATGTTCAAGCATTATCATCAAAGAGCCAATATTGTAAGTATTACTGGATATCACCATTGTAAATATTAATTCACAACATTTAAATACATGTATATTCTCCCCGCTCCGCGCCGGAAAGACTACGGTTAGCCATGGCACAGGGCGTCGAGTGCCTCCACAACAACAAGTTGCTAATCGTCACCACTATTGCTGCCAACACCAGCCGGCACGCGGGTAACTGGCTGTGGCGAGAACCGGACCGCCCGCACCCCACCTACAGGCCTTCTGCTCACTGGGAGCTGCTGCCCGCCAGCAAGGCGCAGTGCACTACCGCAGAGCTGCGTCAGCACGCCTTGATGGCCATGGCGCAGATCACTGAGCAGGGCGCTGCGGTGTACCACACTGACGGCTCTGTCGACCCCGACAGCGGGAGGACGGGCGCCGCCTTCGTTACTGGTGGACGGCAGCGGGCGTGGAGGACATCAGACCACTGCTCCTCCCTCCAAACAGAGCTAGTGGCAATCCTGAACGCCCTCGAGCACGCACAGCATCGCCAAGGGGACACCGTCGTGCTCCACACAGACTCCCGGGGGGCCCTGCAGGCGTTATAAGGCCACCCCAAGGACAACGTGGGCCTCATCACCGCCATCCTGGGCATCCTGCAAAGCCTTGCAGCGCAAGGCAGGCGGGTGCGGCTCCACTGGATCCCCAGCCATGTGGGAGTCAGAGGGAACGACGCCGCCGACGAGGCCGCCAAGAGGTCAGCCAAAGGCCCCACCGTCACCAAACCTGTGCGACCAAGACTGCAACAGGCCAAACACGCAGCAGTCCACCACGCCCACCAGCAGCTCCGAGAACTGGAGGGAACAAAGAAACAGGCAGCCTGGTATTTTTTTTTTTTTTTTTTTTTTTACGTCGTTGCCTGTTGCGCCGGTAGGCATCTTCCTGGTGGGGCCTGATGGTCGGCCCAAGGCTTCTTCCAGGTGGGGCCTAATGGTCGGCCCAGCCCGTTCTGGCGCAGGCGAGTGTTTATAGTGGCGCCATCTTGCATTGGCTCATGCTGCCCCCTGGAACTCGTTCTTGATTCGCTTGGACGGCTTCCTCTAGAGTCCGGGTTGATGGGTGGTCTTCAGGACAGCATGTGGGTAGTTTTAAGCCACTCGGCGGTGACTGAAAAATCCGAGTGGTAGCGTGGGGATTCGAACCCGCGTCGTCCATCACGCGGTGAATGTGGGCCCAGTACGCTACCACTTCGGCCACCGCCTACCCGCTGCAGCCACCGCCTACACCCAACTGGACGCCGCCTACCAGCAGCTCAGGGCAGACGACGCGTTGCTGCAGCGCCTCAGACTGGGCTACTGCACCAGGGAGGAGCTGTACGACGGCTTCGATGGGCGGATCTGCGAGCACTGTGAAGAGCGCGCCCGCTGCCCCCTGGTGCACTACCTCCTGTCCTGCCCAGCCACCGTGCGCCTCAGACCAGCGCCAGCGGCTGCCGCCCATCCTGCAGGAGACAGCGGGTCCGAGGCGGTGTGAAGCCAAGGCCGCCCTCACGGTCCGACACACCCCGACACAACGCCCTCCTCGAGGTGCTACGGGCGGCACCTCCCCCACGGTGACCAACGCCCGTACCAGCACAGCCGGGCGACGTGAGCCGCGCTGACAGCGGTGCCACGACATCACGCCGCCAGCCTGCACCGCCACCGAACACCCCCGACAGCGGCGGGCCGATGCCCGCTTTGTCCAACTATATAATATTATTGCCTTGTATTTATTATGTATCCGAGCATGTGCATGTAATGGATGCAAATCACGGGCATCACAAATATTGTATAGTTGCACAATAAACCTCTACAAAAAAAAAAAAAAAAAAAAAACCACGGGGTTAGGTCAACAGGTTCAGCCCGGCAGCGCATCGAGGCGCCCTGGGTGTGGCGGCCCTTGACCTCCTCAGCTTCCCCCGCTCTACACCTCGCTTCAGCAACGACGCGTCAGTCCCTTGTGCTAAGGATGGGGCGTCCCTACCGTCCGCCGCCCCACCACGTGTGCCCTCTCCCCGCCGTCCTTGACCCAGGCCACGGGGGTCTCCCTCCTTCCTCCCACAGTGCTCTGTCCCCACCACACCACCGTGCCCTTCCCCGTCCCGCCGTCTTTAGCCCAGGCCACGTGTCTCCCTCCTCCCGCAGTGCTGTATCCCCACCACGCCGCCGCGCTCCTTCCCCTTCCCGCCATCCTTAGCCCAGTCCACGTGTCTCCCTCCTCCCGCAGTGCTGTGTCCCCACCACGCCGCCGCGCCCCTTCCCCTTCCCGCCGTCCTTAGCCCAGACAACGGGTCTCCCTCCTCCCACAGTGCTGTGTCCCCACCACGCCGCCGCGCCCCTTCCCCTTCCCGCCGTCCCTTAGCCTAGGCCACGTGTCTCCATCCCCCCACAGTGTTCTACCACCACCCCTATAGTGACCCCCTCCCCGTTCCTTCCCGTCTCCACTTCCCGCCGTCCTGTGCCCCAGGCCACGCGGGCCTCCCACCCCGCCGTGCCTTGTTCCTACCACGCCAAGGGGAACCCCTTGCCTCCCGTACTATGACGAAGAGGATGCGGTTCGACTCCCCCCAGGCGCCCTCAGCAGGGTACGCGACCCCCAGGAAGGCCCCAGGCAGCCCAGACCGGGAGCTCCCTATCACCGAAGAGGCTCCTAGCGACGATGACGAGAGTGGTAGACTCGTCATCGACGAGAGCGCCAGGAGCGAGGACCAGCGTGAGGACGACAACGGGAACGACGAAGGCTGGATCACGGTGTCCAGGACCCGGAGCGGCGCCCGACCAAAATTTAAGCTGGGAAACCTGCGAGATGCAGCCAGTGCTTACCAGGCTGTGACTGCACTCGAGGGCGAGCACCCCAGCCTCAAGATAGAGGTGAGGCCAACGCTAGCCGGCGAGTACATCTTCACCCCCAAGAACGACGAGTCGGCGGCACTCCTGCGCCGCCTCGCTCAGGAGGGCGACAGAGTGATCCTCCTCGACCCGAGGGAGAGGATGCACAGTATGGTATTAGAGCGCTTCCCCGTCAGCCTCCCCCTCGAGGCGATAGAGGCCCACCCCCATGTGGTCTCCGCGAATCGGCTACGGGCGGGCAGGTTTAATATCCCCACCAGGCAGGTGCTACTAGTGTACGAGGGACCACCGCCGCCCAAGCTCGACCTGGGCAGCTGGGGCCGCTACTTTCTGCGCCCCGACCGAGGAGAGCCTGTGAGGTGCTACAAGTGCCACCGCTTCGGCCACCTCAAAGCAACATGCAAGTACCCCGTCAGGTGTGGCGTGTGCAGCCAGGCCCACCCGACGGAGGAATGCATCGGGCGCCACAAGGCCAAAGAGGCCACCACCGCCAGGTGCCCAAACTGCAACAAAAAGCACCACGCGTGGAACGCTCAGTGCCCCGAGAGACGCCGGAGGACGCAGGCACGGGGACCCCAGCAGCTGCAACAGGAACCACGCGGGCATTTGTTCCCGCGCCACTGCCAACCCGGCCGGCGTGGGTCACCCGACCACCCCCCAGAGACCCCAGGGACCCTGCACCTGGAGAGGCCACCTCAGGTCAGGCCGGATTTAGGGAGGGCGAGCAGCCGACAATGAGGGGAGGAAACCCCACCACCAGCCCTGCTAATCCTGCTAATCCCCCGCCACACCTTCCCTCCTCCCAACAGCCTCTACCACAGAGGAGAGGGAATGGCAGGCGCTGCCAACGACAGCGAGCACACCACAGGGAGCTCCAACCCACCGCCCCGCCCGCAGCCCAGCAACCCATCGCCCCGCCCGCAGCACAGCAACCCATCACCCCGCACGCAGCGCAACCCACTTCCCCGCCACAACACTCGAATGGCCGTGCACCCTCAGGGGACAGCACGGGCCTCAGCGAGGAGACCCGCGCCATAGTCAACACCATCCTCGAGCGTGTGGTGCAGGTGGTGAAGATGATGCTGGCCCGCCCGGAGAGCAACCCCTCCACCGAGGAGGAGCTAGACGCCCTGCTCCGCGACAAGGTGACCACAGCCATCGCGGGGAGTGACAGCCAGCTTCCCCATCCACCACCAACACCGAGGGAGGCCACACAGCTCTCCCCCTACCCAGCGGATGTGCAGCACCAAGATGGAGGAGCACATTGAAGCCGAACCCCCCACGGCCCAAGCTGCGGCGCCCGGGCTGAAGGTGCTCCAGTGGAACGTGCAGGGCCTTCGACCCAAGAGGCACCAGGTGCTGCAGGCTGTCTTCGAGGAGGAGCTCGACATAGTCCTCCTACAAGAGACCCTTGCGCCGGCCGACTTTGAGTGGCGCATGGCAGGCTACACCTACCATGCGCTCCCGGCCACCCAGGAAGGCGGGCGCGGCTGCGCAACGCTAGTGCGGAGCTCCATACCGCATCGCCGAATTGCCGCCCCGGTGCACTGCGGGGACGGCGTGAAGGTCCTGGCGTTACAGCTCCACCTGGGGGCCCTCTCGCTCACTGTCTACAACCTATACAGGAGCCAGCGACACGTGATGGAGGCAGGGGAGCTCTTCACCCTCGCCTCTCACTCCAGCCTCCTCGTAGCAGGAGACTTCAACGCCCACCACCCCACGCTGCACTCCGTGTCTCCCACCAACACGACGGGCCGCCACCTGGCAGTCCTCCTCGAGGACGTCCCTCACATCCACCTCCTCAACACCGGCGAGGCCATCCACATCCGTGGGGGGCGGCTTGATATCACACTGGTGTCGAGTGACCTGTTGCCCGGCACCACCTGGCAGGTGCACCCCACACTCACCAGCGACCACTACGGCACTATCACCACCCTCGCTGTGGCGCCTCCCATTCCCCCTCTCCCGCCCCCGCGGTGGAACGTCAGGAGGGCCGACTGGAACAAGTTGAGGCCACTCTCGACGAATGGTGATCCACCTACGAGCCGCCCGCAGACCTACACCAGCAGGAGAGGGACCTGACGGCGGCTATAGAGAGCGCAGCAGACGCGGCCATCCCCAGGAGCACCTCGAGCCGCCGCCGACGCCCCGATTGGTGGTTCTACAGCGAGGAGGTGCGGGAACACAACCACCGCGTCAACGTGCACAGGAAGCTGTGCAGGAAGCGCCCTAACGCCACCAACCAGAGGCTCCTGCAGGACGTGGTGGCGCGTGCGCGACAGGTGTCCCTGAAGGCCAAAGAGGCAAAATGGCTGGAATGGTGCGCCACCTTTAACCAGCACACTTCCCTGGGCCAGCTGTGGAGAAGCCTCAGAAGGGCCTCCGGGACGGCGCAGCCCCGCCCAGCCGCCCATCCTCACCCAAGCCAGGGGGCAGAAAGGTTGATCGACACCTTCACCACGAGGGGCTCCAGCAAGCAGCTTCCTCCCCACACCCGCCAACTCCAGCAGCGTCTACGGCCGCAGCGCGACGCGGCGGTCAGGGAGGCGCGTGACGTGGCTGACGTGACGGATCAACCCTTCACCCCACAGGAACTGACCAGGGCGATGAGAGGGAGAGACACGGCCGCGGGAGCGGACGGCGTGACTTACTCCATGCTGGCACACGCCGGGCCCGCCGGAGACGCCGCGCTGCTGGCCTTGCTCAACGCGTCGTGGCTGGCGGGCCGCCTGCCGCCCGCCTGGAAGGACGCTGACATTCAGCCCATACCCAAGCCCAAGGAGCCAAACAGCTTCCGGCCCATCTCCCTCCTGAGCTGCACAGGGAAAACCGCCGAAAGGATGGTGCTGTCTCGCCTCCAGTGGGGCATGGGAAGCCCGCACCCCAACGTGTTTGGCTTCACTAAGGGCAGGAGCACAGCAGACAGCCTCATCACCCTGCTGGTCCACGCCAACAACCGTCCCACCATCACGGTCTTCCTCGACCTCGAGAAAGCCTTCGAACTAGCCAGCCCACACGCCATCCTCACCGCCCTCGTGAGAAAGGGGATCCGAGGACGCCTACTCGCCTGGCTCCAGGACTACCTCCAACAGCGGCGGGCCAGGGCCAAGTTTCAGGGCTTCAAATCCTCCTTCAGGGGCTACGATAAGGGGACCCCCCAGGGCGGCATACTCAGCCCGTGCCTGTTCAACCTCCTGATGGAGCAGCTGGTTGCGCTGCCCTTCCGGGAGGGCACCACTCTTCTGAGCTACGCCGACGACCTCGCCCTCGTCGTCACCGGGAGGGGCAACAAGCTCGAAAGGGCGCAGGAGGCACTTGACATCATCACCGACAAGTGCGAGGAGCTGGGGCTCAAGATCTCCCCTGGGAAGTCGCGGGCCATGGCCATCAGGGACACCACGCCTGCCGCATTGCTGCGGGTCCAGGGAGTCGGGCTGGCCTGGACGTCCTCCTACCAGTACCTCGGGGTGTGGATAGACCAGCAGCTGTCCTTCACACAGCAGGTCACCTACCTGAGAGAAAGGACGCTGGCCCGGCTCAACGTCATGAGGGCCATGACGCGGCCGTGAGCGGGCGCCACCTTCTCCGTCCTCCGGCTGTACTACCTGCGGGCGGTGCTCCCCTGGTGGACTACAGCGCACCTGTCCTCGTAGGCCTGTCCCGGCACCAGCAGCGGCGCCTGGAGGTGGTGCAGAACAACGCCATGAGGACCATGTTGGGAGCACCGAGGTGGACCAGCGCCTGCGTGATGCAGAACGAGACCCGACTGGTGCCCCTCACCTGCAGGGTGGACTGCATCATGGCCTGCCGGGTGGCCAGAGTGCTGCAGCGCGACGTGGTGGGCGTGGCGCCGGAAAGACTCCGGTTATCCATGGCACAGGGCGTCGAGTGCCTCCACAACAACAGTTGGCTAATCGGCACCACTATTGCTGCCAACACCAGTCGGCACGCGGGTAACTGGCTGTGGCGAGAGCCGGACCGCCCGCACCCCACCTACAGTCCTTCTGCCCCCTGGCAGCCCTCCGCCGCAGTGTTCACTGCCACACAGCTGCCCACCAGCAAGGCGCAGTGCACTACCGCGGAGCTGCGTCAGCACCCCTTGATGGCCATTGCGCAGGTCACTGAGAAGGGCGCTGCGGTGTACTACACTGACGGCTCTGTCGACCCCGACAGCGGGAGGACGGGCGCCGCCTTCGTCATTGGTGGACGGCAGCGGGCGTGGAGGACATCAGACCACTGCTCCTCCCTCCAAACAGAGCTAGTGGCAATCCTGCACGCCCTCGAGCACGCACAGCATCGCCAAGAGGACACCGTCGTGCTCCACACAGACTCCCGGGGGGCCCTGCAGGCGCTTCAAGGCCACCCCAAGGACAACGTGGGCCTCATCACCGCCATCCTGGGCATCCTGCAAAGCCTTGCAGCGCAAGGCAGGCGGGTGCGGCTCCACTGGATCCCCAGCCATGTGGGAGTCAGAGGGAACGACGCCGCCGACGAGGCCGCCAAGAGGGCAGCCCAAGGCCCCACCGTCATCAAACCTGTGCGGCCAAGCCTGCAACAGGCCAAGACACAGGCCAAACACGCAGCAGTCCACCACGCCCACCAGCAGCTCCGAGAACTGGAGGGGACAAAAAAACAGGCAACCTGGTATGCTGCAGCCACCGCCTACACCTAACTGGACGCCGCCTACCATCAGCGCAGGGCAGACGACGCGTTGCTGCAGCGCCTCAGACAGGAAGGAGCTGTACGACGGCTTCGATGGGCGGATATGCGAGTACTGCGAAGAGCGCGCCCGCCGCCCCGTGGTGCACTACCTCCTGTCCTGTCCAGCCACCGCGCGCCTCAGACCAGCGCCACTCGCAGTGTTGCCAGATACCAAGATAAATCTGGATTTTTCCAGAGTTTTTGGGCTTCATCCAGATTTCCAGAATCTCATAAAATTTCCAGATTTTCCTTAAATTCAACAAGAATTTAATCAACATTTCTAGAATTGAGAGAGAGAGAGAGAGAGAGAGAGAGAGAGAGAGAGAGAGAGAGAGAGAGAGAGAGAGAGAGAGAGAGAGAGAGAGAGAGAGAGAGAGAGAGAGGTGGGAGGGGAGAGGGAAGGCTGGGGGGAGAGCATGTTGGCGGGATACTTGTACTGTACCCGTATCGCGCCACGAGGGTCATAATCCTTAGCCACGTATCAGTCACGTTCGTGTTCTCTACCGCGAAACACAGTGGTGCATAGCTGCCCTTACTTACACACGCACACTAGGATTCATCATGTCCTCGGACACTGATGACAGTGGCCAGGGCCTTGGTTCTGTGGTCAAGCAAAAGAAAAGGAAGTACAGCCAGAAATATAATAAGTCTTGGGAAAGTGACGAGTTCAAGTGGTGCAAGAGCAGTGTAAAAGGCTCTACATATGCGTATTGTGTCGTGTGTTGCACTGACTTGACACTGCAAGCTGGAAAAGGGGACCTCAGGAAGCATGCAAACACTAAAAAGCACTTGGAAAAGTGTGCCTTGATAAAGAGGCAACCATCAGTGTTAGATATGCCTTCTACTAGCAGAAAAAACAAGGAAGAGGAAACAGTTAAAAGTAGTGAGATCCGGTTTGCTGCTTTTATCAGTGAGCATGATTTGCCTTTCACAATTGCTGAACACTTGCCACACTTTATACAAGCTGTCTGCCCAGATTCAGCTATTGCAAAGAAGTTGAAGTGTGGAAGAACAAAGGCAACTGCGATTGTGAAAAATGTGACTGGCCGGGAAAGTTTCACACAGCTGATTGAAACCCTACGGCAGCAGAAATTTTCACTGATTGTAAACGAGTCCACAGACAAAGGTTGCATCAAACACTTGTGTCTACTGGCGAGAACAGTTGTGGAGGATGATGTTAAAGATTGCTTTTTAGCTTTGATTCCTGTTCAAGATGGAAGTGCTACTACACTGCACAATAATATTGTCAGTTTTTTTGAAGAGAACAACATACCATACAAGGAGAACATGATTGGCTTCGGTGCAGACGGAGCTAACGCAATGTTTGGACCTCATCACTCCTTATCAACCTTGCTAATAAAAGACATACCAAATTTGTTCACAATGAAATGCATATGCCACTCTTATGCATTATGTGCCTCGTATGCTTGCCTAAAACTGCCAAGAGAAATTGAAGATTTGGCTCGAAATGTCTATGCTTACTTCTCAAACAGCCCCAAACGAGTAGAATCTTTGAAAGAGTTCCAAGCTTTTGCTAATGTGAAGCCTAATAAAATGCTCCATCCTAGTCAGACCCGCTGGCTCTCACTGCAGATGGTTGTATCAAGACTTCTTGAGCAATACGGGGCTTTAACTCTCTACTTTCGTGATGCAGTGACCTCTGAAAAACTCCTTTCTTGTGACCAAATACTGGCTACACTAGATGACTCAACAACAAAGCTCTTTTTGCATTTTCTTGAGTTCATTTTACCATGTTTCAATGTACTCAATCAACAAATGCAATCTGAAACTTCACAAATACACACTCTCTACAAATCAGTTACAATGTCGTACAGGACAATTCTGGATTGTTATCTTAGGGATGAATATCTGCAGAAGACCCTTTGGAACACATAAGTCCCCAGGATCCGCATAACTTCAAGGACATAGATTCTATGTACTTCGGTACAAAAGTTGAGATGAGCTTATGTCAGGGTCACACACTACACCCACAAGCAGTCAACAACTTCAAATTGAAGTGTCTAGATTTCTACATTGAAGCTGCACTTCAGATCTCAAAACGATTCCCCTTCAGAAACAAGGTATTCAAGAACTTGGAAGCTTTAGATCCATCAGTCGTGAAGGCAAGGAGTGTAGCTACACTATCACCTCTTATGACTAACTTTCCTTCTCTGGTGAATGACGACACTCTACAAAAGATCGACAACGAGTGGCGAATGTCTGAAATTCTCTGACAACTTTACCTCGGATGATACAGGAGATACTCCTGTCAAGTTTTGGATGAAAGTGAAAGGAATGATGTCCGGAGATGGAACACCTGTCTTCCCATTTCTGGCCGAGTTCATGATAAGGCTACTGTGTCTTCCACATTCGAGTGCTGCAGCAGAGAGGGTGTTTTCCGCAGTCAACCGGATGAAAACGAAAACTAGAAATCGTTTATCAACAAGTACTATGGCTGGATTACTTCACACCAGGCGCCTGATGACTGACAGGAAATGCTACGATGTCACAATATCTGAATCCCTCATCAAGAGAATGACATCAAATATATACGAATACCCAAGTTCTGACGAGGAAAATTAAGGTAAGGATTTTATATACTTATGCCAACCTCACACACACACACACACACACACACACACACACACACACACACACACACACACAAATACTAATAAATAAAAGTGAAGTGAATTACACACATGCACGCTTTCAATCCAACTTTAGAAAATCCAGATTTTTTGTGGGATATCCAGATTTTTTAGGCCAACATTCCCAGACAAATAGCAAAAGTCATCTGGCAACACTGAGCGCCAGCGGCTGCCGCCCATCCTGCAGGAGACGGCCGGACCCTGAGGCGGTGTGAAGCCAAGGCCGCCCTCACGGTCCGACACACCCCGACTCAGGTCCTCCTCGAGGTGCTACGGGCGGCACCTCCCCCACGGTGACCAACGCCCGCACCCCGCACAGCCGGGCGACGTGAGCCGCGCTGACACCGCTGCCACGACACCACGCCGCTAGCCTGCACCGCCACCGAACACCCCCGACAGCGGCGGGCCGATGCCCGCTTTGTCCAACTATATCATGTTGTTTCCGTGTATTTATTATGTATCCGAGCATGTGCATGTAATGGATGCAAATCACGGGCATCACAAATATTGTATAGTTGCACAATAAACCTCTACAAAAAATGCTTTCGTCAATGGAGTCACTACCAGGATACCAGTTGTTTCACTGATCCTCCAAGACGACCTAAGCGGAATCACACGTCGTTATACTAGTTATAGCGTATGCTGTCTAGAACACATGTAAACAGAAATGTTTGGTTGTCTTTGTAGCGGCCTAGGCTGCCGTTCCAAGAGCATCTGAAATAAACTTATGGGACTGATATATGATAATTAAATCTGTATTATTTATTAAGATGTGTCCAGTGATTTAATTGACAAAGAATTGCAAAACACAAGCTTAGAAAATAAAAGTACTGAACTGACTGACGTATTGACACAGGAAATGGTAGTCGGAAAAATAAGAATGGATTAATAATTAATATACCCGAAGCAAGAACTAAAAGACATTGCATCGACAGAAGTATGTGATAGAATAACAGGCTTTATCTACATGAGTTATTTACTGCACAGTGCACATTGCTGGCAACATTGTCTTATTTTCTAGCAATTGAAGTTTCTTATATTGTGCATTATATTCTTGCATGGGAATGATTGCTTGATGCTGGATGACGAAAACTAAATGATTAAACAATAATGTTATGTGGCGAATACCAGCTTGAGGTGACTCTAGGTCTAGGAGGACTTGCTCGTTGTTGTCAATGTCATCACGATCACTGCGAATATATACATTACAATTGGAAATGCTTTGGTACCTGCCCTATATCTATATCTATACTTGTCCAGAAGTCAAAACTCTTGACTCATGGACCAATGTGCAATTTTTTTTGTTCATATAGATTTTAGCAGTGTTGATTGACTTTTATAGCTATTTGGGAGTAAGACTAAGAATAATCATAAAATTCACTTTTAGATCTTCATAAGAAAGGAAGTTACAAATAACAAAAGCCATAATATACTGTGAACTAATTAATTCCAAATGTGAAAAAAAAGACATGACCAAAACAAATAAAACAATACTACAATGCTAGCTAGCATGGGTATTAGTATCATTTTGCAACACCTAGGATTCCTGGGAGGTATTTTACAGAAAGGATAGCTACCGTTCGTTAAGTAGGATCAATGAGGTTAGGTGACGTTTATGCTTTTTTGTTAGGTTAAAATAAGGCAACATCCTGAATGATAGTTAGTTTGGTAAAAAAACTTACGTCCAAAATCATAATGTTAGGTTAAAAAATAGTCAGTAACACAAATTAGAAATTTATCTGAGTTAGGAGAGGTGAACTTATATTAAGTTGGGCTTGTCGGAGCAAGGTTTCTAAACATGTTGATTTAGGATTAAAGGAAAAAAAGTCATAAGTGATGCAAGCTTGAGTACTAGAGCAAGTTCGGTTTAAGAGCTACCGGTACGTCAAATTGATTTGGTTTGGTTACTAAAAATAAGCAAAGGAAGGTAATTTTGTTAGGACACTTCTGACATTTATGTTAGGTTAAAAATATCAACTTTTCTAAATAATAGTTGATTTGGTTAAAACTGGCTATCTTAAATAACAGATTAAGTTGAAATAACTATATGTCAATGATAAATTTACCCAGGTTAGGTTAATATGATTAGGTTTGGTTTATCGCCGCTGGGAGGTTAGTCAAGTAAAAATTAAATAACAGACACTAGTGACCCAAATAGGTATTGTTTTGGGTTGGGTAAGGTTGGTGGGAAACATTTGTTGAAGTCAGTCACAAGATTAACAGGTGTGTTAGGTTAAAAGAGTTGAATATTCTAAAGGATAAGTCTGGGGAGGTAAAATATTGCCTCACCTGTGTTCGTTCCCTTGGCAGAGTCTGTGGCTGCCGGTGTTGATCACAGGTAAGATATACACGTGCACCAGTGATGACTGGACCTTCACGGACTATTTAAGGTGAGGATAACAGACACTGGATGCCCTCCAGGCGATGGCTGGGGATTGTATAACGCCAGCCACACACTGCGGCCCGCGGGGCTTCCAGCAAGGTTACACCCAGGGCTCCCTGTGTAACATCCTGTGGATGGCGGCAGGCGGTCACCAGCCATCGCTTGAGGGTCTCCAGTGTCTGTTATCACCAATCTGTCAGTCTGTGAAGGTTGCACCTGTATTTTACCTGTCGGCGAACACCACTTCAGTCGTGATGGCCATGTAGGTGTTTCCAAGGTCCGCCTCGCCGAACCACTCATCTCAGCACGGTCAGGACAGTCCACAGATATTTCAGGATGAGTTTCAAATCATTACACGCTCCAGTTCGTCTTGACGAGGCAGATATGTTCGGAGGTGATGCCTTCTCCCGCTGTAATCCGCCATGTTGTAATACTTATGCCTTTCTAACGGTGCTATGGGTTTTCTCCCCGCCTTTGCTGGGCTTAGTTGCTCCGGTTATTTTAAAATTTCGATTTCGTTGCGCTTAGTTGATGCTAAGAACGTTTGTATACGGCCCCTGATAAATGGGTACCTGCAAGGGCGGTATACACAAACGTTCTTAGAATCAAGGCGCACTTAACGGCAAAGAATCGTTAAGTTTTCACTTAAATGGCGCCGAGCGGCTAAGCTGCCGCACTCAAGCGGTAGGGATGCAAGTACCGTTAATTTGAGTACCAGTAGTACCGGTACTGAAAACTCAGGTACCGTTAGTACCGGTACCGGTACCCAAAGGAGTATTTTTTTTTATCTTAATAACTTCTGATGAAATTCCCAAATAAATTTCCTGTAAAGAAACTCTCTCTCTCTCTCTCTCTTCTCTTCTTTCTGATTTTTTTCGATAATAATAGCATGTATGTTAAATACCATCAAGATCCAATGGTACCGGTACTAGCGGTAATGCTCAGTGTCGAGTGATCATAAGGCTTCCCGGCACCAGGTACCGGTACCGGGTGACGAGAAGAATCTATTCAGCCGGCACCCGGTACCGATATCTGGTGCCGGGAAGCCTCATGATCACTCGGCACTGAGCATTACCGCTAGTACCGGTACCGCTTGGATCTTGTGACGCTCGGCGCTCGCCTGCCTCCATGCGGTATGGGCCCTGTTGAGACGCTGAGTCACTGCCCCGCTGACCGTCTCCCCAAGTTCCCACCATTTTGTCCTGCTTTTCGTTTCCATCACAGCTCCCGTTTCCATTATTTTATTATTATATTGATTTATTGGAGTTACTGGACAATTCCTTAGGTCCGATTCTTTTTTTAGGTTGCTAATATATATTATTATTGTTATGAGACTATGATCGAGTACATCCATAATATCTATACATGCTATTTTTTTTCGAAAAAATAAATATTCACTTCATTCAGAGCTCTCTCTCTCTCTCTCTCTCTCTCTCTCTCTCTCGAGAGAGAGAGAGAGAGAGAGAGAGAGAGAGAGAGAGAGAGTACAACAGAAGACATCCTAATAATAATAAATTATTGAGGGCAGAAATAAATGAGAAAAAAGTCCACTGTGTGTGTGTGTGTGTGTGTGTGTGTGTGTGTGTGCGCGTGTGTGTCTCACACACACACACATATATACACACACACAGTGGTCTTTTTCCTCTCATTTATTTCTGCACACAATTATGATGTTTCTTCTGTTGTACACACACACACTCTCTCTCTCTCTCTCTCTCTCTGAATGAAGTGAATATTTATTTTTTCGATAAAAAATAGCATGTATAGTTATTATGGATGTACTCGATCGATCATAGTCTAATAACAATAACAATATTTATTAGCAACCTAAAAAAAAAAAAGAATCGGACATGAAGAATTATCAATAAATCCAATAAATAAATCCGAGCAATCTGGTACGGTACCGAGCAATCTGGTACCAGTACCGTACCGTTTAGCTGGTACCGTTACTGGTACCTGCCCACCCCTTACTAAGCGGGCGAAAAATTTATGGCGGGGAGGCCCTATAGCACCGTTAAAAATGCATAAGTATTGCAACATGGCGGATTACAGCGGAGGAAAGGCATCACCTCCGAACATATCGGCCTCGTCAAGACGAATTGGAGGCGTGTAATGATATGGAACTCATCCTGAAATATCTGTGGACTGTGCTGACCGTGCTGAGATGAGTGGTTCGGCGAGGCGGACCATGGAAACATTTAATGGCCATCACGACTGAAGTGGTGTTCGCCGCCTGTGCGCCTGTGAGAACAAGACAACGCTTGCCGAACATAAGGTAATTTGCCCAACGATGATCACAAGACTAAGATTCCCACCCGCGGGCTCTACTGTGAAATTTATTAATCATGCTAAAGCATCTTATTTAGCATTCTATGACTTTGAGAGTGTTCTGCAGAGCCTTCTTCGAATGTGTCTGGATGTGTAGAGAGACATCACTTTGCCATAGCGTATGTTTACATTATAGTTAATAGACACGGAGAAATAGCACAAAGCGGATCCTATTGTGGAAGTAATGCTAAACCATTTTATTCATACAATGCAGCTTGCCTGGAAGAAGTTAAAAGTTTCTAAAGGCTACAATAAAATCAACATGACCGATGAAGATACGACACGTCACAATGAGTAAACTCACTGTCTTCTCTGCAAACAGGGTTTTTTAAAGGTAAAGGAGTAAACATCATGACCATGAAAAATCAGGAAACAATTACATTGGAGCTTATTTTAATAGATGCAACTTTCAAATGGAAAATCACAAATTGCAGCTCACTCTCATTGCACATAATGCTTATTGATGACATGTCGTTAACTACGTGAATTAACGATACCTGACTGAAAATCAAACAAAGACCAAAACGTTCAGTTCACAAATACCATGAAGTCATCATAAATGACTTGAGATTTATTGACTGTATGCCTTTATGTCTGGTTCACTCTGCGGCTTTAGCAAACCAATTCATCAGTAATGGGAACGAACCCATATGCACACAACAGATGCTGAAAGATGCCAGCACCTGCGTTGCCGCTATTGATCAAGGGAAAGCAGGTGTTTTGTTATGACTATATGGATTCGATGGAACGACTTTCTGAGACATGTCTTCCATCCCGCAAAGATTTTTCAGTCTGCTTCAA
This sequence comes from Eriocheir sinensis, assembly GCF_024679095.1. Taxonomy (NCBI): domain Eukaryota; kingdom Metazoa; phylum Arthropoda; class Malacostraca; order Decapoda; family Varunidae; genus Eriocheir; species Eriocheir sinensis. Next base: position 7,639 of record NW_026111098.1, on the reverse strand, counting down.
GAAGCAGAACTTTCCGAAAGTGATTATAAACATGCTCAGAATGTTTGGAAAGTAGCTGGGTGTCAGAGCCTGAAGGGACTATTTGTTGCTGTATGTAAAAGTGGATGTTGGCCTTCTATGATGTCTTCCTAGAGTGGAGAGGTATTTGAAACCCAGTGGAGGTTGGATATTGTAAATTATGTTAGCCTGCCAGGATTTGCCTATGACTCTTTTCTGCTATAAACACAGCAGGAATTAGAGATGCTTAGTAGCCCAGACATATATCATTGCATTCAAACAATGTGCGGGGGCTACATAAGTGTTGTGCGTCGTTTTGTACGCGCCAGTAACATCACGAAACCTCAGTTTAATCCAAAACATGATAGAAGCACTTTCCTTTCATATCTTGACTTCAATAGTCTTTATCCCACTGTAATGCAAGCAGAAGTTGCTATTGGGGATATGAGAAACTAGGTGAGACAGAAATGCAATCGTTTTTGAGCGGGGCTATCAATCAAGCAACCGATGGCGATTTTGGATATCTCATTCTGTGCGATACTGAGGCTGTCTCACGTGAAGTCGTTGTGAAAACGGATGACCTCCACTGATCATCAGAAGACACAAGATCACCAAATAAGATATATCGTCAGTCACACGCGAATGGTATGAAGAAGAAAACCGTCCAGCACCGTGTAAGAACATAAAACTGATTGGGAACACATGCTGCTCAGAGAAAATGCTATTTGCTCTGCCCTCCTAAACTACTTATTGAACTAGGTCTGGTTGTTAAGAAATTGCATGCTATTTATACGTTCGCTAAAGAATTTGCGGACTTCATTCAGAATAACATAGAAGCCCGCAAAAGTGCTACTTGTTCTATCAAGAAAAATGCAATCAAGTGTATTTCAAAACAGCATTTTTGGTCGATTCTGATGAACGGGGCCAAATATAGTGAAGACATAGATATTGTCACCAACCGCGAAAAGTTTTTGAAGCTGCCCAGTCCTTACTTTAAACGCGTTGGTACCACTCAAAGATGGTCATTTAGTTGTAACTCGCCATAGGAAATATTCACGGGTGAATCATCCAAACTACATTGTTACTACATCCTTGAGCTATCCAAGCTGCGACTATATGATTTAATTGTACAATGTGTTGAAGGTTCATTACGGAGATCGGGCGAAACTAGTGTATTGTGACACTGATTCCTTAATAACAGAAATTGAAACTCCTGATCTATTAACAGAGTACTCGCAGGAACCCTTCAATAGCTATATAGACACAAGTAACTTTAGCCCCTCACATTCCTTGTACAGCACAGATAACAAAGGAAAGCTTGGATTTCTCAAGTCTGAAGTGGGGGAAAGAACCATCTCAGAATTTGTAGGTGTAAAACCAAAGTGCTACTCCATCCTCTCGGCAGACGGTGACCGGTTGAGTTCAGCTAAGGGCGTTCCAAAGTTCATAAAGAAGAAAATTGCTCATCAGCGATACAAAGAAGCAAACATTTACCTTTGACTATCAGGGATTTACGGTGCGCAATGGACGAATGAGTACAGTAAAATATCCCAAGAGAGGGATATCTGTAGTTGAGGACAAAATATACTACATTAGCACCTTGGAGTCACGATCTTACGGTCATTCCGATAATTCTATAGGGGTAGAGGAGGAGGAGGAAGAGAAGGAGGAGGAGGAGGAGGAGGAGGTAGCCCAGATCATGACACTGTCAAACGAAGAAAATTTGGAGGAAGGCGATGAAAGAGACATAACAGAAGCGAGGCTAGCCGAGGTAATGGGTGGGCAAGAGATCGGTGAAATGGGAGGACAAGAAGAAGAAACCTATGAATTGTGGGGAGAACGGGATGTGCTGGCCGAGCAATATTTTCCCTCGAAAAAACAGATAGCGATGGATGATGACATGTTAATGCTAGCTGCAACAGGAAAAAATAAATCAAATGCTCTCATCATCCCCCCTTGAATATATGCTAGAAGATACAGACTTTTCAGAATAAATTGTAGTTGTTTATAAGATAAGGACTGGTGTGGATGTTGTATATACTGTTTATAGTGTAAGAATTTGCCTGCTATTTTTATATTAAATATAAAATATATGCAAATATATTCTGTATATAGGACTAATGTTGGAGTCTATGAGATTATAAAATTGCACATGATGAATCTGGAATCATAATTTGACCAAATTCCAATAAACATTGAGTTTGTTTGACTTATTTATATGTCCTTTATCAAAAACGGATGGAAAAAAACCCACAATAATTGTCTTAAAATTTATTCGATTTGTGGATACATATGAAAAAAACGCTTTTATGTTTCGATCCGGCTCCTACATAAAATACTGCCGCCAAATGTAGGCGCGGCGGCGGCAGCAGCGGGCGCTGCGGCGACATCGTGCGACGACAGTATTGCGCGCGGGGCTCAGGGCAGCACGGGGTAGTGGTGGTGACGAGTGACGACCTGTGTGTGGAGCCAGACCACTGATTTAAGCATGGTATACAAACCCCCCCCCGATAAAGGAATTAGAAAATTCTTTATGCTTAGAATAGCTTCATGGAGTGTAATACACTTCAATATGAGAAATCAATAAAGTCAATACTTACTTTTTATGGACACGTTAAATGTTTGATGGCATACAGGCATTAAAAACTTGCTGTAAGCGAATCTCACCACGTGTTCATCATTCCTCGAATATTCGGTCTTGGAAAACTCCATACATATTTTTTCAAGAGTTTCTCTTACACCCAAGTGTGAAACATTGTAGGCAAAGGTGGGTCTATGGCATAAGCCCCTGCACACATCAAGCTTCGTGTGCTTGAAGTCGAAATGCATTTTAATACATATGTCAATGATAGAGAGGTAGCTCTGCTAAAAGGTACCAGAGCCTTCAACCTAATGCTAATTATGAACTTTACATTTCTGCCCGAAATCGTGCCAAATCTATTTCTCCGACTAACCAAAAATTCTTTCATTAATAGAAAATGTCAAACCTTGCTTTTCTAACTCTTCCTGTGACTTCTGGCATCTAGCCAAAACATCTCCTCCAACTTCACTTCTTCATCTTTCCTCCACTCTCAGTCCTGACGGCAACACTGCCGTCTCATCTATCTCTAAGGCTGAACTTTCTCTCAAACTTTTCTAAAAACTCCACTCTGGACGATTCTGGTGCATATTCCTCCTACTCATCCCCTCTGACTCCTTTATGCCTGTTATAAAGATTCTTCAAAAATGATGTTTTCTATGCCCTCTGGCCTCAATCCTCAGAAGGCTTATGGACCTGATGGAGTGCCTCCTATTGTCCTTAAAAACTGTGCCTCCGTGCTGTCACCCTGCCTGGTCAAACTCTTTTCGCCTCTGCCTGTCAACATCTACCTTCCTTCTTGCTGGAAGTATGCCTTCACAGCCTGTACCTAAGAAGGGTGACCGCCCAATCCCTCAAACTACCGTCCTATTGCTTTACTTTCTCTTGTTCATCTAAAGCTTTTGAATCAACTCTCAACCGGAAGATTCAAGCACCTTTCCACTTCTGATCTTCTATCTGATCGCCAGTATGGGTTCCGCAAGGGGCGTTCTACTGGTGATCTCCTCAGCCTTCTTTAACTGACTCTTGGTCATCCTCTCAGCCGTTTCTGGTGAAATCCTTTTGCTATTGCGCTGGACATATCAAAAGCTTTTGATAGGGTCTGGCACAAATCTTGCTTTCAAAACTACCTCCCACGGTTTCTATCCTCTCTCTGTACCTTTATCTCCAGCTTCCTTCTGACTGTTCTATTTCTGCCGTGGTAGATTTGGTCACTGTTCTTCTCCTAAATCTATTAACAGTGGTGTCCCACAGGGTTCTGTCCTATCTCCCACTCTTTTTCTGTTGTTCATTGATGATCTTCTTTCCAAAACGAACTGTCCTATCCATTCCTGGCTGGAGTAGGTAGGAAGACACCTACCGAACGGGCGCAAGCCACTCCCGGTGAGGTATATATGGGAGGTGAGAAGGGAGCTGAAGCCCTCCAACGACCCTTCCCATGTCCTCACTCAACTGCTTCCCTATTGTCTCACCAACACCGGAGAGTAGTTCAGCATGCTCTCTAAAGACAGATCCTCTCTTTATCCACACCACACACCACATTCACATAACATATACACCTTTTTCCAAAATTCAAAATTCAAATGGCTCACTACAGTTGCCTGGAGTCCCTGGCTCTGGGACCACAAATTTCCCCAGGGAGGACTCCCTTCTGGCTGCCGACCTGAGAGGTGTCTTGATAACTCCTCGAACCTCTTTTCTTTCCTCAATTTCTGCAACATTTCGCGGTCTTCGCTCTAATTTTCATTCTGTGGAACATCATCTCTCTCCTCCTAAACCTCACCTTCTCTTCCTTACTGAAACACAGGTTTCTGAGGCTACTGACAGCAATCTCCTACTCTGTTCCCTCCTACTATCTCTATCCTAAATTTCAATCCAAAGCTGGATGTTGGTCGCCTACGTGCGTAACGACATCACTTAGTTTGCTCGTGCCCACGACCTTGACTCTTCTGGAATTTTCCACCATCTGGTTAAGACTTCACTGTCATTCTATTACTAAATACATCTGTGCCAGTTTATCTCTCACCCAATCCCCTCTACCAACTATGTAAAATTCTTGACTATTTGAATTCTAAAGTGGAGCACATCTTGACCCATCATATGGTAGTAGCCTTTGGGGTGTCTGGGATGAATTCATGCCCTGCATTTACTAGCAGATTACGTCTTTTCCTTCTCCTCCCACGTGTGAACGTACTTGTTCGAGAGCACCCAGCTGGTCTAGCTGCCAGATCGTCGCGACTGTATTGGCGACTATTTGCTGACAGGAACATGAATATTCTTCGTGTCTGGCTGTCTGTCTTTCTTCTGTCTGTGTGTCTGGATGGATGAATCTGTGATATCTCTCTCTCTCTCTCTCTCTCTCTCTCTGTCTGTCCGTCTGTCTTCTGTCTTGCTGGCTGGATGAATGAATCTGTGGATGTTCTCTCTCTCTCTCTCTCTGTCTGTCCGTCTGTCTTCTGTCTTGCTGGCTGGATGAATGAATCTGTGGATGATCTCTCTCTCTCTCTCGTCTCTGGCATTGTCTCCACCCCTGATCCCCCCCAAAAAAAAAAAAACTTACCCCT